>NC_136981.1:16325411-16327911 GCF_032717465.1 Coenobita brevimanus
ATCACGAGAGAACTGGCAGATCTCAAGAGGAAAATAACATCACCAGAGAGTGTTTTCAATAAACAATTGTCACATATGCAAGAGCAAATTGATAAGCAAGCTGAGATCATTGCCAGACAGCAGAGTTTCCTGGAGTCCATCGACAGGAGAGAAAGAGAAACAGGGCTGGTCGTCCTGGTTGTCCCTGATGAGGGCGAGAGCTTAGCTGGAGAAACGACGGACGAGGGGAAACTTAGCAAGATCTGGAGTGAACTGGACGAACCCCTGAACATCGAGTCCCGTCGGAGGTTGGGACGAGGTGAACCAGGGGGACGTAAGAGGCCCATCCTAGTGACCTTGGCTTCGAAGCAGGTGCGGGATAAAAACTCTTGGGAAGACCAGGAGGCTAAAGGAGACTGGCGGGCCGTATGACCGTGTGTTTGTGAAGAAAGACGTACGGTACATCCTTCTGTACGGAACGAATGGAAGCGTCTGCGGGGTGTTAAGGCGGGAGAGAGGACTAAACCAGAGAACATCGGCTGCACGATCAGGCTGGACTCGAAGGAGAGAAAACTTTATCGCGATGAGGTGGTCATCGATTTCTAGGCGGACCACAAAGGAGAAATGTTGCAATCATGTCGTGGAACATCAATAGGGTTCGTATAAAGTTAGAAAACCCAGTGTACAGGCATTGTCAATGAATTACGATGTGATAGGGTTGAATGAAGTGAAAACTAGTGATCGTATCGCTCTACCTGGCTATGTTTGTTGTAGACACGGTGAGGTCAGACGGACATAGAGGGGGCACAGTGGTACTGGTAAAGCGTTGTTTACAGTCATCTTTGATGGGTGTTGACTGTAAAATGAATGACCAAATTTGGCCCAGATTGTCCCTATTGAGCACTGTGCTCCTGGGGTTTGTGTATGCACCCCTACAGATTCGCAGTACTTTATTCCTAACAGTTTCAGTTATATACAAGAGAAAATCATATGTAGAAAAGAGGAAAATTTTAATGTTCTACTAATGGGAGACCTGAACACACGTTTTGGTACTGGTGGTCAAAGTATTATAGTGAATTTACTTGTCTTTGGATCTGATTATTTCACCTACCCCGAGTTTCCTGATCAAATTAATTTACCTAATGAGAATGCAAATACTGTGACTACTGTATGTGTAGAACAAAATATAGTGGTGGTAAATAACTTGAAATATAGTGAAAAACATTATAAGAGCAATCTGACGTATAGGAAATGTAATGAATGGATTTCTGAAGTAGATGTGTGTGTATTGCTTCTACCAAAATTTTAAACTGCATTCAAAGTTTCACTGTGAATAATGATCTTGATCTTCCATCGGATCACGCCCCAATAGCAGTTGCTCTGTCCACCCCTGTGGTGGATAGGGTGTGTCTTGGGGTGCGGGCGGGTTCACTTGATCATGCAGTTTTGTATTCAGGTTGTAAGAAGAAGAAATCTCGGTTAAAACGTCCTGTAAACTTTTGTGATGTTCACATCGAAAACTTTATTGGGGAACTTGCTCGATTCGATATTCCCCAGTTTGATCCTGACACTGATACTAATGTGAGCCAAATGGCAGACATTTTGTACAGGTGTGCTAGTGCCAGTCGGTGTGCTTGAGTGACTGTGCCAGAGGATGTCACAGTGAGCAGGTGGGAGAGACTCTTAAATGATATGGATGGCACGCGTATGTGGAAAGCTATAGACTGGCGTGGGGAGTATAGAGATGATAGTGATGATTATGACGGTAATAAAAAACCCACAGATGAGGATTTCAAAGACTTTTTGAAGAGGTAAATAACCCACATGATGCTGAACCTGTAGTACCTACTGAGTTTGATACAAATGTAACCATACCAGTTCTTGATGATGACATAGAATATGATGAGGTTGTGCGAGAAATACATAGATTAAAGCAAGATAAAGCGTGTGGGCCCGATGGGATAAGCCCAGGAATTATAAAGTTTTTACCAGACCGGTGGATACTCTTTATATTAGCGTTGTTTAATGTAGTCTTTTCCTCTGGCTCTTATCCCACATCCTGGCAGTCGGCCCGTATGGTCACGATATTTAAGAAAGGTATAAGTATAATAAATTGTTTGGCAAAGCTGTATGACGTGGTGCTATCAACTCGGTTAATTATGTGGTTTGCTCCGTATCGGGAGCAGGCAGGGAGTCAGGAGGGCCCAGGCTGCATTGAACATGTTGTGGTACTTAGACTGTTAATTGATTTGGCCCACAGGAGAAAGCGTAACTTATTTGTTTGCTTTGTCGATTTTTCAATGGTATACGACTGGGTCCCTCGCGCCAAATTGTTTCGCATGTTACGTGAGTTGGGGTGCGGGTCGCGAATGTTAGCGGCGCTGGTGGCGATATACGCGGTTACTTTGAGCATTATTGGGACAGCCATTGTAACATCCAGGATCGGCGTCAGACAGGGGTCTCCAACATCTTGTTTATTATTTATCATTTTTGTGGACAGCATGATTAACCCGTCACGTCC
>NC_136981.1:16335411-16347911 GCF_032717465.1 Coenobita brevimanus
ACAACCTCACCATTTCCTCACATCCTCAACCTTGCCAGCACCCGTGAGATCATCTGCATAGGCTACCTGTTTTACATTGGTGGCCTTGTATTTGATCTGCTGTTGCATCATTGTCAACTCCAAGGCGTACATAGCCATGATAACGGGGTCCCCCTGGGTAGTTCCTTCTGTGGACTGGATTACAAAGGCATTGTGAGCAGCTGTCTTACCCACAATGTAGAGGACTGTTGGTTCTTTGTAGGTGTATTCCACATATTGGGCAAATGCTGGGCATTTTTTTATGCAAGAAAGAAGGAACTAAAGGCCAGGGGCCCGCAAACCGTTCCTCCCAAGAAGAAGAAAAAAAAAAACAATACAAAAGAGAGCCAAATTCAAGATCTGTTCATTTTGAGATGCCTGGACACACTGCATTTGAAAGGCTGGAGATCATAGGAAGTAGGAAATACAGACAGAGGGAGACAGTTCTAGAGTTGACCTGTTGCATAAATGAAGGACTGGGAGTAACGGTTAACTCTTGCATTAGAGAGTTGGACAGAAAAGGGATGAGAGTTTGTTGCTGGACCGGTGCTACAAGCCTGTCGTAGAGGTGGAGGGATGGAAGCAGACAGTTCAGAGGAGCAACGACCATTGAAGTAGCGATAGAAAAGAGATAAAAGGGCAACAGTGCGGCAAAGAGACAGAGGTTGAAGGAAGCCAGTATGAGAAGGAGAGTTGATGAGACGAAAAGCTTTTGACTCCATCCTATTGAGAAGAGCTGTATTTGGGGAGCCCCCCCCCCCTATATGAGAGTTGTACTCTACACAGGGGAGAGTAAAATCCATGTATAGAATCAACAACTGTGCAGAGGTAAAGAAGGTATGGAGTCGACTTAGCACACCCAATCTCTTGGAAGCAGATTTTACAAGAACTGCAATATGATCTTTCCAAGATAAGTCTCGGGTGAATGAAACCTCAAGCATGTTCAAGGATGATGCAGGATTAAGCTGAATATTATTAAATTGGTGGGTACTCCTGTGGAAGATTGTGTCGGGTTGATAGGTGTAAAAACTGAGTTTTTGATGCATTAAAAACAACGAGATTATTTTTACCCCTGTCAGAGATACGAGCCAAGTCAGACATTAGATTTGCCATAGCCTTATCCCTTGTTTGTTGAAGTAACTGCTGAGATGGACGTTGCAGGAACCAAATGGAAAGGCAAAGGGTGGAATCATCAGCATATGAGTGGATAGGGTTAGATGTACAGCTCAGAAGGTCATTGATGAATAAAAGGAAGAGAGTCGGTGATAGGACAGAGCCCTGAGGAACACCACTGTTGATAGATCTAGGAGAAGAACGATGGCCGTCTACAACAGCAGCTATAGAATGACCAGAAAGGAAACTATAGATGAAGGCACAGATGGAAGGATAGAAACCGTAAGAGGGAAGTTTGGAAATTAAAAATTTATGCTAGACTCGATTTAAAGCCTTTGAGATGTCAAGTGCAATGGCAAAGCTTTCGCAAAAGTCCCGAAAGGAGGATGACCAGGAGTCTGAAAGGTTGGTGGAGCGTCCCTGACAGAACCCATACTGACGATCAGAAAGAAGGCTGTGATAGGAAAGATGCTTTAAAATTTTTCTCTTAAGAATTGACTCGAAAACTTTTGAGACACAGGATGTTAAAGCTATTGGACGATAGTTAGAGGGTTGGGAATGGTCACCCTTCTTTGGGACTGGCTGAATGAGAGCAAACTTCCAGCAAGAAAGAAAGGTACAAGTTGATAGACAAAGGCGAAAGAGTTTACCTAGGCAGGGTGTAAGCACAGAAGCACAGTTCTTGAGGACAACAGGAGGGATTCCATCAGGCCCATATGCCTTGTCAGTATTAAGGCCAGTGATAGCAGAAAATACATCAGCTGAAGAAATTTTAATGTCAGGCATGAGGAAGTCAGAGGGGGGAAGTGATGGAGGAACAGCACCAGAATCGTCTAAGGTGGAATTGGAGGAGAAAGTCTGAGCAAAGAGATCTGCTTTGTCAGTAGAAGAAATAGCTACAGAGCCATCAGAATAGAAAAGAAGAGGGAAGGATGATAAGGTACAGTTATTAGAAATGTTTTTGGCAAGGTGCCAGAAGGACCGGGAAGAATTCGATTTGGAGAGTTGAGAGCATTTAGTACAGATGAAAATATTTTTAGCAGAGCGAAGAACAGACAGCACGATTCCGGGCAGAAACATGAGCAAGATGTGATTCAGGAGTGGGTTGGTTCTGGTACCTTATATAGGCCCTCCCCTTGTTGTGGACAGCATTAGTACAAGCGTGATTAAAGCAAGGCTTTCTTGCATTAGTCAAAGAATATAAGATGTTGTGCAGCATGGTCTCCCAGTTGATGGAATTAAATGGATTTGAGGCATCAACTAATAATACTGCCTGACAGTCCTCTTCCTCATAAATTTAACCCATGGAGTGAACTGCTGCCTCACCTCCTGCCTGATGGCTTGCTCACACTTGAAGGTTGCCAACTGCCTGCTTCACATCATCTTTCACCACCTCCATGATGCATTTTCCTATAATCCGTCTTAGACTTCACCCATCCCGATGGGCCTGCATCCAGGATTCTTATCAAGTGGGATTAGTCTGCAAGCCGTCAGTGCTTCGATGTTACTGCACTGACTTGAAGCCAGCTTCCTCACCGGTGAGGCAATGGTGTTACATAGGTCTGTTGCTGCCTCCCCAAACTTGATGTTACTGAGGATTACTCGCCAAGATTTTGCATCCAAGCCTGACGGTCCTCCTCCTCCCCGTGTTTGCATTGCCTCCCGCCACACCATATCTCCAGTTATCCTGTCATATATGATGGATTGGGAGGAGTGTAGTTGCCGTCAAGCTTTGACTGGGCAATTGCTTGTCATGCAGTCGGGTGTTTTTCTTTTACTTATTACATTGTTTCATGTGCCAGGTCAAGTACTCCGTTTGGTGATTCAGCGGACAGGGATCTTGTTGCCATCGAGACCTTCCCCTGTCTCATCTTGCTGCCAAAAATCCTTGCCACATCGTTGGTATTCTGATATCTTCTGCCTCGGTTGTTTATTCTCATCTGCAAGGCCCTTGGTTCCTCAAGTAGGTTGTCGATTTCACCTCTTTTCCATATTTCAACCTGCCTTTGGATGGCCTTAATATTTCCTGCAATGCTAGCTCTTGGGCGGGTCTTGTTGAGGAAGAGATGTGGTATCAGTGCAAGGACCTTAAGACAGAATGAGGCAATAGGTGAGTTATTGTTGTAATTGGCTATCAGGCGAGTGATTTCCTTGATCACGTCAGTTGTAGCATTGCATTTGGGAAGTTCAAAAAAGTTACTTGACGACCATCCAACTACTTCAATATATGTGGTTTTCTCCCAGGTTACTGCATTTTCTCGGGATTTGCCCATCCAGTATGTGGGACGACCTTCTCGCACAGACCTGTGAGGCTGTTCTGCTTCCTCGTTGTTTGTGCCACTACGGTTCTGGGGACGTATAATACCTGGATGATTCCCTCTTTCATGCACTCCTCTATGGTGGTCTTCATCCTGAGTTTCATTTCTATCATAAACATCCTGATGTTCCTCACCCTCAACATCACTACTATTCTCTACCCCATGGTGATTTAACCCACCCAGCACTTCCATAACTCTCGCATCTTGGCGTCCTTCCCTATCCCTCGCTTTACCACGGGGTCTTTCACAACCACGCATGTCCGTGTGATCATGCATATTGTCAGCGACCACCCCATCAATCTGTCACCTGCCATGTCGGAAGCGGTCAAGTGCCGCTTCTGGTGGGCTGTGATTCCCTAACACATTCATACAGAAAGGTCCCATCCTACAGTATGTACACGGCGACCTGTTTGTTGCACCTGAGCACCTGATACATTTGTGCTGACTACTGAAGTACCGACAACAATACTGTAGCATGGCCATGGTGTTTATAAAGTTTTTATACTGTGGTATAGTATTAAAAATAATAATTATGGCTACTTTTTGTAGTACTTTTAAATGAAAATTAAAAATAATGTTACTAGAACTACTGACTTATTATACGATGCTTAAATTTAGATTTGATATAAAAGAAGAATGTGCTTGTTTTACTTCTATTTTTGCAGATAATATGATGAAGTTCTGAAGTAATTTGCTCGTTTTTCTCTAGTTTTGCATATCAGTCAATATCTAATTGGTTTGTCTTATACTAATAATCGACTGAAATGATACTGTTATGTATTTAAAGTTTGAGTGAAGTAAAACAACTCTTCTTTGTTTAAGGGTTAAACAAGTGGCCAATGGGTATGGTGCAATACTGTGGAGCCTTGTTTATTAGTAATGGGTCTTCAGGCATTACGGTGTAGGGGTGAGGGTGGTGTGTGTGTGTGTGTGTGTGTGTGTGTGTGTGTGTGTGTGTGTGTGTGTGTGTGTGTGTGTGTGTGTTGTTTAGTGATATTGGGTCTTCGGACGTTATGGTATAGGGATGAGAATGGTGTGTGTGTGTGTGTGTGTGTGTGTGTGTGTGTGTGTGTGTGTGTGTGTGTGTGTGCGTGTGTGTTTGTGTGTGTGTGTGTGTGTGTGTGCGTGTGTGTGTGTGTGTGTGTGTGTGCGTGTGTGTATGTGTGTGTGTGTGTGTGTGTGTTGTTTAGTGATATTGGGTCTTCGGACGTTATGGTATAGGGGTGAGAATGGTGTGTGTGTGTGTGTGTGTGTGTGTGTGTGTGTGTGTGTATGTGTGTGTGTGTGTGTGTGTGTGTGTGTGTTGTTTAGTGATATTGGGTCTTCGGACGTTATGGTATAGGGGTGAGAGTGGTGTGTGTGTGTGTGTGTGTGTGTGTGTGTGTGTGTGTGTGTGTGTGTGTGTGTGTGTGTGTGCTGGTGCTGTGACTAGTGATGTGTGATGTGTGGTTGTGGTATGTTGTGGGAGTAAGACAGAGGCACCTTGGTTTACTAAGGCACATTGGCATTAACAAGGTTTGTTTAGTATTTGTTTTGATTACAAGAATGTGATAGAGAATTTTGAGAGGGTTGAGTAAGTAGTTCTAGTTTTTAATCTTATGGAGTTTTCATTAGCCCTTTTATATTGATAGTATATTAAAATTACCCTTATTACTACTGTATTGAATAATAATAATGAGTTAAAAGACTAGAATATTATGCTTAAATTTGTTATTTAATTGAAGTTATATTTATCAAACTTATATATTAAAATTAAAGTTTTAATTACTACTATGCTATTTATTATTATATTATTGACTTATCTACTGTGATTGTATATATATATATATATATATATATATATATATATATATATATATATATATATATATATATATATATATATATATATATATAATGAGATTCTATGTACAATATGTTTTATAGTAATTTAAGAACAGTCACTGTGTGTGTGTGTGTGTGTGTGTGTGTATGATGTGTTTACATTCCAGTGTCATCTAAGGTGTGTGTAAGATTCCCTACCTAAATATTTTTGCATGTCACACTTCTATACCATCTGGCTATGCTGGTGGTGTGTATGTAGGAGATTGTTGTATAGTTAGTGGTAGTTGTTGTTATGTTTAGTGTTTGATAGTGTTAATAAATCGTATTGTTAAGTGGTGCGTATCCTAGTGATCAGTGGATAATATTCAGTGTGTGGTAAAAGCTGATGTGTTACGGAAATGGAGCGACTGTTCCAAGGATAATGGAGTGAGCAAGAGTTGTTTGACAGGCATCCCACGTCTCCTTGATAAAGTTAATAATTGAAAAATAGGCTTCAGAGAGGTACTTATTTTGTAAGTGAGGGTGGGGGATACTTATATTGTGGGTGTGTGAGGCAGCGCACATATGGTGGCGGGTCCCGGGTGGTTGATGATATAATGTAATGGTGTTGACAGCAGTCCTGATACCCTCCCAGGTCAGCACCTCGGCTCGCTAACCGTCTCTACACACACACACACACACACACACACACACACACACACACACACACACACACACACACACACAACATCAGCCTTCCTTCCCCTCACACCATAATTTTAACACTTTTTCACATTTTCCAAGCTTTACATAGCTGATATTTAAGAATTTCTTCCACATACGAATCGATGTCACTTTATGCTGGAGTGGGTATCAATTTCTAATAGCCCACACTAATTTTTACTATGATTTCGAGACGATAACACGGGCGCCTGGCACACGTCCTCTCACTCCACCACCCAGAATACTACTACTACTACTACTATTACTACAGTTACTTCTAATAATACTCTACTGTTAGAATAGCCACTGTGCGGCAAAAATAATATACCTTTTACTGCCACACCACTCACTGCCATACCTCGCTGTCACTTGACACTTGTCACACTACGTGCTGTCCCACAGTGATACTTGAAACCCACACCCTCACACTGCCACATGAGTCGTATATCACTGTCATATTTCGCACTGACAGACAACACAGTCATACCTTACAGCCACACCTCACACTGCCACACTATATAGTCATACATTAAAGCCACTCCTTTACATTACCCCACCACATACTTGAAACCCACACCCCAACACCCCCACGCTCCCACACCAGTCACACACCTGGCACACTTCACAGTACCTCAACTCACACTGTCAGATCGCCCAGTCATACTTCTCTTCACTACCCTCACACATTCACACTTCAGTCTGCCACACCACACACTCCCCTCCTCACACTGCCACGCCACACAGTCACATTCACATTAGTACTTCCACACACACTGCCACGCTTTACACTGCCACACCTCACTCTACCACACGACAGTCACTCTCCCGCACTTCCCATCTCCTACTGCATTTTTTCCCCCCGATGTTCAATGTCATGCTGCCAAACTCATAGCCCCTCGGAATCTGCCATTCATTCAGCTTTGGATATAAACTTTTCTCGTCCCTAAATTTATACATACATTCTTCTTTGAGACTCTGTTTACAGTAATTGGTGTGTGTGTGTGTGTGTGTGTGTGTGTGTGTGTGTGTGTGTGTGAGTGAGATCGTTCCTTGCTAGGTATGGAAGTGTATCTAAAAACTTTATATATATATATATATATATATATATATATATATATATATATATATATATATATATATATATATATATATATATATAAAGATAAAGGAATGAAATCTACGGAAATAAAGAACACACCCTACAAAAGAAAATGTAAGCACGTGGATGGCCAGCTATTAAACATGATATGAATTAGGTTTAGTTGCTCAGCCAGATTACTGAATATCACGTAAACGTAAACCAGAAATAGATAGAAATACTGTAACATTGTAGTGCAAGCCATAATTCGGTCCAATTATTGGCATTTCTCGGCCCAAACATGCTGCTTGTAACTACTTTTTCCCAATACTGTCTGCTCCCTGAGGCCTAACAGTCTCCCTACCTTTAACAAAACGCTTCATCCACCTTACCAGTCACCACCTGGGCGCTAATACCCACCGGCCATACTGGATACATGCTAGGGCTATCTGCATTCAGGACCTTTGTTGGTATCAGTGTACCCCCTCCACAATATGTCTACCCCCGATGTATATATGTTCCCCCCCAATGCATACATGCCCCCACTAAATTTGCTAGGTCAGCATGCTCTCCCACGTCTGAAGATGGCGTTATTGCATCAGTTCTTAGCAGACAGCCGACACGGGTAGACTGTTTTACTGTGAGCTTGTAATAAACTCCTTATCCAGCTGTTTGTACACGGAGTTTCTATCACCAAAGTATTGCAAGTTACATTTGGTAGCAGCGGTGTTTCGAACCATCACATTCTGACCGCCTCCTTGGATTTTTAGTGATACAACAAGATACACGACGTCTCGCATCTGCCAGCCTCGCCCCTTCCTCCGTGCCTCTATACCTTGGCTGTGCTTTTCGAGTGTACCATTTTTCTCGCCAGTGCTCACCTCTCAAACAACCGCACCCATCCGCCTTGTTCCTGACCGCAAATGTCATCGTCGCCGACCTACGCACCTGTTGCACCTGTTCCCAGCACCTGTTCCGGACTCATCATAGCTCCTGCCCCCACGGTGCCACTTATCACTGTCTACCTGCTGTCTGCCCACAACCATTCTCTGCATTTGCAATTCACCAGCTCTACACCTGCCTTGCGCCGACATCTGCCTCACCACCCACCACCGGCCTCCGCCGTCGCCCGCATCTGGTCTGCATTACAGAGCCTCCTAAGACCGCCACTCCCTGCCGGTGATTCATCGCAGCATCTCCTCTCCTCTCCGCCCAGCTGTCTCTACCCCGCAGCCCAGCCCCGCCCGGCCCCGCCCCGTCGCCCCGCCCCGCCCCGCCCCGCCCCAGCCCAGCTACGCCCAGCCACCCTGCAAGTCATACCTCTCGACACTCCCGTTTCTACTGTGTAACTATAGTATATCTTTCCTTTCTATAGAGATTATCCTCGATTTTCTCTACAGATTGGTTATTGTAAATATTCCATCTCATTTCCATTACCCCGTTTTCATCTTCACCTACGTTATTTATACTCCATCTCATCCTTCGCATTTTATTTAAACCATCCATGCCCGCACCTTCATTCATTTTCACACCTAGTGTATTCCATTCTCTCATTGTTATTTATACATTTCCACCCCCATATCCATCTTCATCCTTTCATCTTCCATTGCCGCATTAAATGTCATACTTTCCACGTCAACCGCTTACCGCCAGCCCTCTCGACCCGGAAACATCACCTGCTCATACCCCGTCTGCCGACTCTAACACAATCACTCATTTACGAAGTGGCAAAGAGTACCACCGCCCTGTACCTGAGACTCCCGTTTCACTTCCCGCAGAATCACTTACTACCCGTCCTACCCTCGTAAATCCAGATACTTCCTCCTCTACTCCTGCCTCAACTCTCCCTTCTTCTTCCTCTACTTCTTCCACTGTCATTACTTCTCCTGCCTCCCTTCATACCCCGTCTTCCTCGCCCTTGACTGCCACTACCTTCTCTCTCTCCCACACCTCTCCTGCCACCACTTCTACACTTCCAGCCATGGCCAACCCTCCACAGTCTATCTATCTCGACGATGCCAATCGTCCCAAATTTACCGGCCAGGACCCAACTTGGTCTGTCTATGATTTCCTCAGAGAAGTCGAAACCGAAATAAATAATAGACAAATTACCGAGGAATCGCTCAAAGTAGCTTACCTCCTCGGTCGCTTGCATCACGGTAAATCAGACATCGGATCCGCGATCCGTGCAGGACATTTCGATAGCATTCGTACCTTTGCTGATTTTCGTATGGAACTCATCAGCCTTTGTTGCCAGCATTCAAATTCCGAGTCTCTCATGGGATTCATTAATCTCCTAAACCAACTAGATGAGGACTTGCGCGTCCCAGCGCAATATGCCAAGCTCCGCGAAGCTGCTGCCGCCATGAAAGCAACTAGTAGCGAGATGCTCCAATTACTGGTAGGCACGAAATGGTTAGAAGACAAGAATGGCGTTCCAATGCTTTCACTCACCAACTTTGCTGACTTAATTGGTTACCTGAGATTCCTTCACTGGCTTACTCCTAAACAGCGAGAGCTAGCCTTGGAAATCGGTTTCAATCCAGGAGATAAAATTATTCAGGTCACTAAAGCCATTCATGAAAGAACAGGTTCGAACTACACGCGTCAGGGCACCACCCAACCCTTGGCCTCCTCAGTCTGTCACATCTCCACTACCCCAGACCAATCTCGCTCCCGTCCCACCACACGCGGCAGACCTGCCACGCATCGCTCTCCTACCGCAGGTCGTGATCAATCTAGCGCCCGACGGAACAGACAATCTTCGATTCTTTGCTGGTACTGTGGTCATCCTGGACATCGAGCATCCAGTTGCGACCGTACATACAGACGTCCTCACTCCCAAACCAGACAGCGTACGCCTTCCCGCTCACGTCGTCCACACTGCAAATACCACAAATCAAGCACGACTCACACCACTGAGGAATGTCGTTACCTCAGCCGCCCACAGTCGGGGGAAGCGCCGCGCCTGTATCGGACCAATATCACATAGAACCAGAAACCCAACTCCCCATCCGCCATGTAGGTCCCATAACATCCTCGGGTTTAGTCATTCTCGGAAGCAGTCATGACATACCAACGTCATTCTTCTTGGACACAGGATCTATAGTAAATCTCATCTCCGAAAATTCCTTACAAATTATTCATCGCCATCACAACCACGTCAGTTTCCTAGAACCACCAGACATTCGCCTATGTGGTGTTTACGGCTCAGAGTTTAAGGTTAAGAGAAGAGTCATCCTTGAAGTCAAACTCCACAGAGATTTGCCCCCTATCCTCATTGAATTTCATGTCACTAATGACTTGCAGTATCCCGCAGATGCCCTTATTGGTTTCTCCACCATGGCACAACATTCCATTGCATTATTACCTGCTTGTGGTAGTATAGACATTTCTGGATTCCCGGTTTACACTATGGAATGTCCCCGTCCTGTTCTTACGATCAAATCAGTCCTTCAATTACCTCTGTCCCTATCACTACCAAAAAGTCCAACCCAGCCCAAACCACCACTCTCATCATCTGAGAATACAGAGATCATTCCTTTACTGACTGCGAGCAAGGACATAAATTCCTCAATGTCTCCTGATAAATCATCTCAGCCCTCGAACATGGCTCTTACCTCCTCTCCCGACAACACTATCACTGACTCAGACATGTCTCAGTTACCTCCCTCACACAGTCTGAATGATCTTCAACACGCAGAGACGAAACGTGCAGTAACGAATACGTGCACAATTTTGTTACCGCATGAGTTCACCAAAGTCTCTGTTTGTGTTGCCAGTGCGAAAGAAGGAGTGGATGTACTAACCCTACCTGAGACGTGTTGTGTGAATGGCTTGACTTATGAGTCAGCGTGGTGTACAGTCTTAGAGGACAGTTTATGCTACCTGTACTTGCTCAATGTCACAAATGCTCCACTAAAACTTAAAAGTGGTGTAAAGATTGGAGACTTCCTAGTATACCCAGCGGCCGTAAAGGTGTGCCAGGATTCCTCAATTCCTTCTATTCAGACTGATGATACGCCAATCGGTGTATGTACTATGTGCCAGGATTCCTCAATTCCTACTATTCAGACTGATGATACGCCAATCGGTGTATGTACTATTAACTCTACGGGATCTGCGCCGACGCATTCACCCGATATGCTCTCACATCTCACTTGCATAGATTTCCCAGAACATACGCCTCAACTCCTCGGCCTTCTGACCTAGTACAGAAACGTGGTTGCCTTACCCGGTGAACCGATGGGTAGAACAGACCTTGTCAAACATACGATTGAACTACTCCCAGGAACTCAGCCGATTTACATACCAGCGTATCGATTGCCTCACAGCCAGAGAAAGCAAACAGATCAAATGGTACAGAACATGTTAGACCAGAACATTATTGAACCCTCCGTCAGTCCATGGAATAGCCCACTTTTCTTAGTACCAAAGAAGGACGGCAACCTTAGACCAGTAGTCGACTATCGTAAGGTCAATTCTGTCACCGTTCCAGACCATTTCCCGCTACCTGTCCTCACTGATTTGCTAGAATCCCTTGGTGAAAATAACGTAGTCTTTTCATCTTTAGACCTCCTCAGCGGGTACTGGCAGGTCGAAATGGAAGAGTCCTCTCGCCCAGTTACAGCCTTTAGCACTCCTTCCAGACATTTTCAGTTTCAGAGACTCCCTTTTGGTCTGAGAAATGCTCCTTCCGTATTCATGCGACTTATCCATTCAGTCTTCAGCGGTATGATGGGACACTCTCTTTTTGCTTACCTAGATGATATCATTGTTGTGAGTAAATCCATCCCTGATCATTTTACCAAACTCCAGCAAGTCTTTGAACGCCTCCAGCTCGCAGGCCTGAAAATCAATCTCAGTAAATGTGACTTCCTGCGAAAGAAAATCAAATTCCTAGGCCATGTCGTAGATGCACAAGGCATTCATACTAATGAGGATAAAACTAAGGCGATCATTAACCTCCCAGAACCTACCACTACCGACGCTGTACGAAGTTTTCTGGGCCTCAGTGGCTATTATCGTCGCTTTATCCGCGATTACGCGAAGATCGCCGCTCCTCTGACCCACTTACTCAATGGATTTTAACGAAATCTTGTGGATATGTGGGTCATGGGTCAAGGAAGTGTTGATTAAAATTTGGTGGCGATCTTAGTTGTCTGGAACAGGGTTAGCTGAGGTATGCGCTCTCTGAAGGCTGTCTGATTGTCTCGTTCTGTGCCAGGTTAGGGCTCTGTCAGTAATTAGGGTCCTGTGTGGGTGATGGTTTGGTGTTAATTAGCAACAAATGTGTTATTAAATAGGATGGTATGTTAACAGCATCCCATTAGAAATTTACCTTATGTGGCTTATGTGTTGTGGGGACGGCCCAGTCTGCTGGTGTGAGTTGGGGTGTCAGTGTGGGTAAAAGTGAACAAAAAATGCAGGATAGACATTCATAGCCG
>NC_136981.1:16360411-16395411 GCF_032717465.1 Coenobita brevimanus
GCACCTAGATGCCTCTGACCTTCCATGGTCACTATCACATTTGTGCCCTAAATACTTCCTGTGCATCTTGATAGTCAGCTGGTTCACGATCAAGATGGACTTACTTGCATTAGGGTAGTAACCTATTTCAGGGCCATAAGATGTTACAACCTCACCATTTCCTCACATCCTCAACCTTGCCAGCACCCGTGAGATCATCTGCATAGGCTACCTGTTTTACATTGGTGGCCTTGTATTTGATCTGCTGTTGCATCATTGTCAACTCCAAGGCGTACATAGCCATGATAACGGGGTCCCCCTGGGTAGTTCCTTCTGTGGACTGGATTACAAAGGCATTGTGAGCAGCTGTCTTACCCACAATGTAGAGGACTGTTGGTTCTTTGTAGGTGTATTCCACATATTGGGCAAATGCTGGGCATTTTTTTTATGCAAGAAAGAAGGAACTAAAGGCCAGGGGCCCGCAAACCGTTCCTCCCAAGAAGAAGAAAAAAAAAAACAATACAAAAGAGAGCCAAATTCAAGATCTGTTCATTTTGAGATGCCTGGACACACTGCATTTGAAAGGCTGGAGATCATAGGAAGTAGGAAATACAGACAGAGGGAGACAGTTCTAGAGTTGACCTGTTGCATAAATGAAGGACTGGGAGTAACGGTTAACTCTTGCATTAGAGAGTTGGACAGAAAAGGGATGAGAGTTTGTTGCTGGACCGGTGCTACATGCCTGTCGTAGAGGTGGAGGGATGGAAGCAGACAGTTCAGAGGAGCAACGACCATTGAAGTAGCGATAGAAAAGAGATAAAAGGGCAACAGTGCGGCAAAGAGACAGAGGTTGAAGGAAGCCAGTATGAGAAGGAGAGTTGATGAGACGAAAAGCTTTTGACTCCATCCTATTGAGAAGAGCTGTATTTGGGGAGCCCCCCCCCTATATGAGAGTTGTACTCTACACAGGGGAGAGTAAAATCCATGTATAGAATCAACAACTGTGCAGAGGTAAAGAAGGTATGGAGTCGACTTAGCACACCCAATCTTTTGGAAGCAGATTTTACAAGAACTGCAATATGATCTTTCCAAGATAAGTCTCGGGTGAATGAAACCTCAAGCATGTTCAAGGATGATGCAGGATTAAGCTGAATATTATTAAATTGGTGGGTACTCCTGTGGAAGATTGTGTCGGGTTGATAGGTGTAAAAACTGAGTTTTTGATGCATTAAAAACAACGAGATTATTTTTACCCCTGTCAGAGATACGAGCCAAGTCAGACATTAGATTTGCCATAGCCTTATCCCTTGTTTGTTGAAGTAACTGCTGAGATGGACGTTGCAGGAACCAAATGGAAAGGCAAAGGGTGGAATCATCAGCATATGAGTGGATAGGGTTAGATGTACAGCTCAGAAGGTCATTGATGAATAAAAGGAAGAGAGTCGGTGATAGGACAGAGCCCTGAGGAACACCACTGTTGATAGATCTAGGAGAAGAACGATGGCCGTCTACAACAGCAGCTATAGAATGACCAGAAAGGAAACTATAGATGAAGGCACAGATGGAAGGATAGAAACCGTAAGAGGGAAGTTTGGAAATTAAAAATTTATGCTAGACTCGATTTAAAGCCTTTGAGATGTCAAGTGCAATGGCAAAGCTTTCGCAAAAGTCCCGAAAGGAGGATGACCAGGAGTCTGAAAGGTTGGTGGAGCGTCCCTGACAGAACCCATACTGACGATCAGAAAGAAGGCTGTGATAGGAAAGATGCTTTAAAATTTTTCTCTTGAGAATTGACTCGAAAACTTTTGAGACACAGGATGTTAAAGCTATTGGACGATAGTTAGAGGGTTGGGAATGGTCACCCTTCTTTGGGACTGGCTGAATGAGAGCAAACTTCCAGCAAGAAAGAAAGGTACAAGTTGATAGACAAAGGCGAAAGAGTTTACCTAGGCAGGGTGTAAGCACAGAAGCACAGTTCTTGAGGACAACAGGAGGGATTCCATCAGGCCCATATGCCTTGTCAGTATTAAGGCCAGTGATAGCAGAAAATACATCAGCTGAAGAAATTTTAATGTCAGGCATGAGGAAGTCAGAGGGGGGAAGTGATGGAGGAACAGCACCAGAATCGTCTAAGGTGGAATTGGAGGAGAAAGTCTGAGCAAAGAGATCTGCTTTGTCAGTAGAAGAAATAGCTACAGAGCCATCAGAATAGAAAAGAAGAGGGAAGGATGATAAGGTACAGTTATTAGAAATGTTTTTGGCAAGGTGCCAGAAGAACCGGGAAGAATTCGATTTGGAGAGTTGAGAGCATTTAGTACAGATGAAAATATTTTTAGCAGAGCGAAGAACAGACAGCACGATTCCGGGCAGAAACATGAGCAAGATGTGATTCAGGAGTGGGTTGGTTCTGGTACCTTATATAGGCCCTCCCCTTGTTGTGGACAGCATTAGTACAAGCGTGATTAAAGCAAGGCTTTCTTGCATTAGTCAAAGAATATAAGATGTTGTGCAGCATGGTCTCCCGGTTGATGGAATTAAATGGATTTGAGGCATCAACTAATAATACTGCCTGACAGTCCTCTTCCTCATAAATTTAACCCATGGAGTGAACTGCTGCCTCACCTCCTGCCTGATGGCTTGCTCACACTTGAAGGTTGCCAACTGCCTGCTTCACATCATCTTTCACCACCTCCATGATGCATTTTCCTATAATCCGTCTTAGACTTCACCCATCCCGATGGGCCTGCATCCAGGATTCTTATCAAGTGGGATTAGTCTGCAAGCCGTCAGTGCTTCGATGTTACTGCACTGACTTGAAGCCAGCTTCCTCACCGGTGAGGCAATGGTGTTACATAGGTCTGTTGCTGTCTCCCCAAACTTGATGTTACTGAGGATTACTCGCCAAGATTTTGCATCCAAGCCTGACGGTCCTCCTCCTCCCCGTGTTTGCATTGCCTCCCGCCACACCATATCTCCAGTTATCCTGTCATATATGATGGATTGGGAGGAGTGTAGTTGCCGTCAAGCTTTGACTGGGCAATTGCTTGTCATGCAGTCGGGTGTTTTTCTTTTACTTATTACATTGTTTCATGTGCCAGGTCAAGTACTCCGTTTGGTGATTCAGCGGACAGGGATCTTGTTGCCATCGAGACCTTCCCTGTCTCATCTTGCTGCCAAAAATCCTTGCCACATCGTTGGTATTCTGATATCTTCTGCCTCGGTTGTTTATTCTCATCTGCAAGGCCCTTGGTTCCTCAAGTAGGTTGTCGATTTCACCTCTTTTCCATATTTCAACCCGCCTTTGGATGGCCTTAATATTTCCTGCAATGCTAGCTCTTGGGCGGGTCTTGTTGAGGAAGAGATGTGGTATCAGTGCAAGGACCTTAAGACAGAATGAGGCAATAGGTGAGTTATTGTTGTAATTGGCTATCAGGCGAGTGATTTCCTTGATCACGTCAGTTGTAGCATTGCATTTGGGAAGTTCAAAAAAGTTACTTGACGACCATCCAACTACTTCAATATATGTGGTTTTCTCCCAGGTTACTGCATTTTCTCGGGATTTGCCCATCCAGTATGTGGGACGACCTTCTCGCACAGACCTGTGAGGCTGTTCTGCTTCCTCGTTGTTTGTGCCACTACGGTTCTGGGGACGTATAATACCTGGATGATTCCCTCTTTCATGCACTCCTCTATGGTGGTCTTCATCCTGAGTTTCATTTCTATCATAAACATCCTGATGTTCCTCACCCTCAACATCACTACTATTCTCTACCCCATGGTGATTTAACCCACCCAGCACTTCCATAACTCTCGCATCTTGGCGTCCTTCCCTATCCCTCGCTTTACCACGGGGTCTTTCACAACCACGCATGTCCGTGTGATCATGCATATTGTCAGCGACCACCCCCATCAATCTGTCACCTGCCATGTCGGAAGCGGTCAAGTGCCGCTTCTGGTGGGCTGTGATTCCCTAACACATTCATACAGAAAGGTCCCATCCTACAGTATGTACACGGCGACCTGTTTGTTGCACCTGAGCACCTGATACATTTGTGCTGACTACTGAAGTACCGACAACAATACTGTAGCATGGCCATGGTGTTTATAAAGTTTTTATACTGTGGTATAGTATTAAAAATAATAATTATGGCTACTTTTTGTAGTACTTTTAAGTGAAAATTAAAAATAATGTTACTAGAACTACTGACTTATTATACGATGCTTAAATTTAGATTTGATATAAAAGAAGAATGTGCTTGTTTTACTTCTATTTTTGCAGATAATATGATGAAGTTCTGAAGTAATTTGCTCGTTTTTCTCTAGTTTTGCATATCAGTCAATATCTAATTGGTTTGTCTTATACTAATAATCGACTGAAATGATACTGTTATGTATTTAAAGTTTGAGTGAAGTAAAACAACTCTTCTTTGTTTAAGGGTTAAACAAGTGGCCAATGGGTATGGTGCAATACTGTGGAGCCTTGTTTATTAGTAATGGGTCTTCAGGCATTACGGTGTAGGGGTGAGGGTGGTGTGTGTGTGTGTGTGTGTGTGTGTGTGTGTGTGTGTGTGTGTTGTTTAGTGATATTGGGTCTTCGGACGTTATGGTATAGGGATGAGAATGGTGTGTGTGTGTGCGTGTGTGTGTGCGTGTGTGTGTGTGTGTGTGTGTGTGTGTGCGTGTGTGTTTGTGTGTGTGTGTGTGTGTGCGTGTGTGTGTGTGTGTGTGTGCGTGTGTGTATGTGTGTGTGTGTGTGTGTGTGTGTGTTGTTTAGTGATATTGGGTCTTCGGACGTTATGGTATAGGGGTGAGAATGGTGTGTGTGTGTGTGTGTGTGTGTGTGTATGTGTGTGTGTGTGTGTGTGTGTGTGTTGTTTAGTGATATTGGGTCTTCGGACGTTATGGTATAGGGGTGAGAGTGGTGTGTGTGTGTGTGTGTGTGTGTGTGTGTGTGTGTGTGTGTGTGTGTGTGTGTGTGTGTGTGCTGGTGCTGTGACTAGTGATGTGTGATGTGTGGTTGTGGTATGTTGTGGGAGTAAGACAGAGGCACCTTGGTTTACTAAGGCACATTGGCATTAACAAGGTTTGTTTAGTATTTGTTTTGATTACAAGAATGTGATAGAGAATTTTGAGAGGGTTGAGTAAGTAGTTCTAGTTTTTAATCTTATGGAGTTTTCATTAGCCCTTTTATATTGATAGTATATTAAAATTACCCTTATTACTACTGTATTGAATAATAATAATGAGTTAAAAGACTAGAATATTATGCTTAAACTTGTTATTTAATTGAAGTTATATTTATCAAACTTATATATTAAAATTAAAGTTTTAATTACTACTATGCTATTTATTATTATATTATTGACTTATCTACTGTGATTGGATATATATATATATATATATATATATATATATATATATATATATATATATATATATATGTTGAGATTCTATGTACAATATGTTTTATAGTAATTTAAGAACAGTCATTGTGTGTGTGTGTGTGTGTGTGTGTGTGTGTGTGTGTGTGTGTGTGTGTATGTGTATGATGTGTTTACATTCCAGTGTCATCTAAGGTGTGTGTAAGATTCCCTACCTAAATATTTTTGCATGTCACACTTCTATACCATCTGGCTATGCTGGTGGTGTGTATGTAGGAGATTGTTGTATAGTTAGTGGTAGTTGTTGTTATGTTTAGTGTTTGATAGTGTTAATAAATCGTATTATTAAGTGGTGCGTATCCTAGTGATCAGTGGGTAATATTCAGTGTGTGGTAAAAGCTGATGTGTTACGGAAATGGAGCGACTGTTCCAAGGATAATGGAGTGAGCAAGAGTTGTTTGACAGGCATCCCACGTCTCCTTGATAAAGTTAATAATTGAAAAATAGGCTTCAGAGAGGTACTTATTTTGTAAGTGAGGGTGGGGGTTACTTATATTGTGGGTGTGTGAGGCAGCGCACATATGGTGGCGGGTCCCGGGTGGTTGATGATATAATGTAATGGTGTTGACAGCAGTCCTGATACCCTCCCAGGTCAGCACCTCGGCTCGCTAACCGTCTCTACACACACACACACACACACACACACACACACACACACACACAACATCAGCCTTCCTTCCCCTCACACCATAATTTTAACACTTTTTCACATTTTCCAAGCTTTACATAGCTGATATTTAAGAATTTCTTCCACATACGAATCGATGTCACTTTATGCTGGAGTGGGTATCAATTTCTAATAGCCCACAATAATTTTTACTATGATTTCGAGACGATAACACGGAGCGCCTGGCACACGTCCTCTCACTCCACCACCCAGAATACTACTACTACTACTACTATTACTAAAGTTACTTCTAATAATACTCTACTGTTAGAATAGCCACTGTGCGGCAAAAATAATATACCTTTTACTGCCACACCACTCACTGCCATACCTCGCTGTCACTTGACACTTGTCACACTACGTGCTGTCCCACAGTGATACTTGAAACCCACACCCTCACACTGCCACATGAGTCGTATATCACTGTCATATTTCGCACTGACAGACAACACAGTCATACCTTACAGCCACACCTCACACTGCCACACTATATAGTCATACATTAAAGCCACTCCTTTACATTACCCCACCACATACTTGAAACCCACACCCCCACACCCCCACGCTCCCACACCAGTCACACACCTGGCACACTTCACAGTACCTCAACTCACACTGTCAGATCGCCCAGTCATACTTCTCTTCACTACCCTCACACATTCACACTTCAGTCTGCCACACCACACACTCCCCTCCTCACACTGCCACGCCACACAGTCACATTCACATTAGTACTTCCACACACACTGCCACGCTTTACACTGCCACACCTCACTCTACCACACGACAGTCACCCTCCCGCACTTCCCATCTCCTACTGCATTTTTTCCCCCCGATGTTCAATGTCATGCTGCCAAACTCATAGCCCCTCGGAATCTGCCATTCATTCAGCTTTGGATATAAACTTTTCTCGTCCCTAAATTTATACATACATTCTTCTTTGAGACTCTGTTTACAGTAATTGGTGTGTGTGTGTGTGTGTGTGTGTGTGTGTGTGTGTGTGTGTGAGATCGTTCCTTGCTAGGTATGGAAGTGTATCTAAAAACTTTATATATACATTATATATATATATATATATATATATATATATATATATATATATATATATTAGGGTGTTTCACTCCCGGGGGTAAAAAAATTAAATGTGTTGAAAGTTGTCAGCACGGGTGTCCCCTTGTTTCTTATGACCCATAAATAAAATATGGAAATATTTGGTTTGATTCGTCAATATTTACTGGTCGCACAGTTTGACAAGGTACCACATTTCAAGTGAAACTTCGAAAAAATCAAATATAGAAGAAGACAAAAAATTTGCAACGAACGTTTATTGAACTGAAAATTATCAAACAAACTTATGAAAAAAATGCAAAACAAAGAAATGGAGAACAATTCTGCAAGTAGAGAAGGGCAATCAAATCGTTGGTGGATTGGGCTCAAGGAGCAGGAGGGAACTTAGCGGTCACTCCAGCCTTTGTTCTCTTGACGGTCTTGCGGTCATAATGAACAACTTTGAGGAGGAACTGCTTCTTTTGCTCGTCTTTGGTTCGGGCTTGGAGTCTTTGTATCAATGCCACTCCTCTCTCTGCTGCATCATTGGCAACCTGCAGGCTTCGGACGGTGGCTCGAGTTTGTGGATCTTGCAAAACATGTTCCACGTTCTTGGTAGTGACCATCCTCCCAGCAAAGACGCCAATGGTCTCCAGTGTTCGCTTTGTCACCAATTCAGAAAGACAGTCAGGGTGAGTGAAGTTCTTCTTTTGAAGTCTCTTGAGTGCTTTCGAGGTTGCTGGACGGCTTAGGTTCTTGACCATGGCCGCCTGGTCATCACGAGACACTCGTTCGTCAAAGAATGCTAGGGCCACTCCTTGCTCTGAGAGGTACCAGAGGTGCCTTCGGAGGGCCTTCTCTGCCATTGACCCAAGTTCTCTATCCACAAACACCTGGAGAATCGCCAAGAACTCCAGGTCATTCTTCGGTGCAAAGTTTGGGACAGCTGCCTCATGCCAGAATCTGACGTAAATGAGACTGATGAAACAGGCCAGTCGTCGTACTCCGCATTTTTCCGACCTAGTCAGCTTCAGTTGTTGTGAAAACAGGGCAATCTTGAGGATGTAAATAGCCTTTGCCATCCATCTTGCCTGATGGTAGGCTCCAGGGGCCCTAAATCGAGGCAGATCCCCGCTCCATCCTCCCAGGTAGACAAGAGAGAGAGTTGAAGGAGTTCGAGATAGTCCTTCCTTGGGTGGGCTCCGTCATGGATGACTCTCCTGAGGAAATTTATCATCTTCAGCCTCTGTGATTCGCTCGACTCATCCAGGGGTTGTTCTTCGCTGAGGGTACCGACGGATGTCTTGTCCAAGAAGTCCCATTTTTCTCGGAATCGCTTGAAGAGGGGAATCTCGGGACCTGGAGGAGGGCCGAAGAGGAGTTCATAGGTGTTCTTCAGTACCACCTCGTGAATGTGATGTCGGCATGCCAGCCAAAGAAGAGGTCTTCCAAGGGACTGTTCAATTATGGTGCAGGCTCCGCTAATCATGCCACTGTTGGACGCAGTTGTATCAAATGAGAGACCGATGATCTTGTCAGCAATCTGATACGTTTCCAGCAGCGAAAGGACAGTAGCTGCTATTTCTCTCCCGCTACCATCAATGGCGATAGGTACTCCAAGAAGCTCCTCGAAGTTGGTCCCAGTAAGCACAACAGCAATCCTCTCCTCTGAGATCCGAGATGTGGCAGCACTTTGAATCAGTTTGCCATCCCAGTGGAGAACAAGAGGAGGCGGATCACAGAAGGCTTCTTCTTCAATGCGCTTTGCTTCAGTTTCTCGGTTCTTTCTCCTCATGCGATGCACCGTGGAGGCAGAGCAGGAGATCTCCGAGACATCATGCCCCAGGCTTGAGGCTGCAGCAACGAAGGACACAGCAGCTTGACGACATGAAAGGTTTTCTCGGTCCCAAGTCGTGGTCAGGCCTGGGGTCATTGGGTTCTTCGACGGCCTTCTCTGTGGGATTTTTGTGGGAGAAGGGCAGCCTTGGAAGTCCTCATCCGACACAGATGATCCAGAAAAAACAGAGGATGAATCGGAAGTTTCTTCCAGGGCAACCTTCTTGAACAACTTCTCCACTTCCGTCTCTTGCTTCCTCTTCCTCATCTGCCCCTTCTTCATTACGTCAGCCTTCTTGGCAACAGCGGACGCATGGAGTTTATCGACACTACCCATTGAACAGGACTGTCTGTCCTCCCTCTGCAGTTCCAGAAAGGCCAAATCTTCTTCTGGGACATTGGTCTCCGCGATCTTACCACTTGCGATATCGAAGACATCTTGTAGGTCGCCCTTCCAAATCTCCCTCTTTGTCACGGCGGCAGGTGTCTCCCGCTTGGCTTCCTTCTTGAGGCTCACGTACTCGTTGTGAAGGTGCCTGATGTTATGACGGAGCACGTGCTCCGCCTTGACAGGGAGATTTGCTTTCTCCCACACTTCCTGCAGCTTGAGAGAGGTGCTCTTGGCCGCCCCTGGGAGGGTCTCCCTCTGCACCTGATGGTAGTGGAGGAAGACCAGGAGGACATCTTCCCACGAGGGCAGGCGAGTTCCCAAGAAACCTGGATTTGGTGACTTCTTCAGGAGCCAGAGAAGGTTCTTGCTTCGTGTGGAAGACATCATCTAAAAAAAAAAAAAAAAACGTCAACACTCAACATGTTATTCAGAAGGGAAAGTTACTACCCTCACCATGAAACTCCTTTCACTATCAAAAGTGTGCGACCTGTTAACATGGTCCGATTTCCCTAAGATTTTGCATGAAGCACTTTTTATAGGAAAGGTTCAAAGGCAAACCCGTGCTGATAAAATTATTGCACTTCACAAAATATGAAACACCCTAATATATATATATATATATATATATATATCAAGATAAAGGAATGAAATCTACGGAACTAAAGAACACACCCTACAAAAGAAAATGTAAGCACGTGGATGGCCAGCTATTAAACATGATATGAATTAGGTTTAGTTGCTCAGCCAGATTACTGAATATCACGTAAACGTAAACCAGAAATAGATAGAAATACTGTAACATTGTAGTGCAAGCCATAATTCGGTCCAATTATTGGCATTTCTCGGCCCAAACATGCTGCTTGTAACTACTTTTTCCCAATACTGTCTGCTCCCTGAGGCCTAACAGTCTCCCTACCTTTAACAAAACGCTTCATCCACCTTACCAGTCACCACCTGGGCGCTAATACCCACCGGCCATACTGGATACATGCTAGGGCTATCTGCATTCAGGACCTTTGTTGGTATCAGTGTACCCCCTCCACAATATGTCTACCCCCGATGTATATATGTTCCCCCCCAATGCATACATGCCCCCACTAAATTTGCTAGGTCAGCATGCTCTCCCACGTCTGAAGACGGCGTTATTGCATCAGTTCTTAGCAGACAGCCGACACGGGTAGACTGTTTTACTGTGAGCTTGTAATAAACTCCTTATCTAGCTGTTTGTACACGGAGTTTCTATCACCAAAGTATTGCAAGTTACATTTGGTAGCAGCGGTGTTTCGAACCATCACATTCTGACCGCCTCCTTGGATTTTTAGTGATACAACAAGATACACGACGTCTCGCATCTGCCAGCCTCGCCTCTTCCTCCGTGCCTCTATACCTTGGCTGTGCTTTTCGAGTGTACCATTTTTCTCGCCAGTGCTCATCTCTCAAACAACCGCACCCATCCGCCTTGTTCCTGACCGCAAATGTCATCGTCGCCGACCTACGCACCTGTTGCACCTGTTCCCAGCACCTGTTCCGGACTCATCATAGCTCCTGCCCCCACGGTGCCACTTATCACTGTCTACCTGCTGTCTGCCCACAAACATTCTCTGCATTTGCAATTCACCAGCTCTAAACCTGCCTTGCGCCGACATCTGCCTCACCACCCACCACCGGCCTCCGCCGTCGCCCGCATCTGGTCTGCATTACAGAGCCTCCTAAGATCGCCACTCCCTGCCGGTGATTCATCGCAGCGTCTCCTCTCCTCTCCGCCCAGCTGTCTCTACCCCGCAGCCCCGCCCCGCCCGGCCCCGCCCCGTCGCCCCGCCCCGCCCCGCCCCGCCCCAGCCCAGCTACGCCCAGCCACCCTGCAAGTCATACCTCTCGACACTCCCGTTTCTACTGTGTAACTATAGTATATCTTTCCTTTCTATAGAGATTATCCTCGATTTTCTCTACAGATTGGTTATTGTAAATATTCCATCTCATTTCTATTACCCCGTTTTCATCTTCACCTACGTTATTTATACTCCATCTCATCCTTCGCATTTTATTTAAACCATCCATGCCCGCACCTTCATTCATTTTCACACCTAGTGTATTCCATTCTCTCATTGTTATTTATACATTTCCACCCCCATATCCATCTTCATCCTTTCATCTTCCATTGCCGCATTAAATGTCATACTTTCCACGTCAACCGCTTACCGCCAGCCCTCTCGACCCGGAAACATCACCTGCTCATACCCCGTCTGCCGACTCTAACACAATCACTCATTTACGAAGTGGCAAAGAGTACCACCGCCCTGTACCTGAGACTCCCGTTTCACTTCCCGCAGAATCACTTACTACCCGTCCTACCCTCGTAAATCCAGATACTTCCTCCTCTACTCCTGCCTCTACTCTCCCTTCTTCTTCCTCTACTCCTTCCACTGTCATTACTTCTCCTGCCTCCCTTCATACCCCGTCTTCCTCGCCCTTGACTGCCACTACCTTCTCTCTCTCCCACACCTCTCCTGCCGCCACTTCTACACTTCCAGCCATGGCCAACCCTCCACAGTCTATCTATCTCGACGATGCCAATCGTCCCAAATTTACCGGCCAGGACCCAACTTGGTCTGTCTATGATTTCCTCAGAGAAGTCGAAACCGAAATAAATAATAGACAAATTACCGAGGAATCGCTCAAAGTAGCTTACCTCCTCGGTCGCTTGCATCACGGTAAATCAGACATCGGATCCGCGATCCGTGCAGGACATTTCGATAGCATTCGTACCTTTGCTGATTTTCGTATGGAACTCATCAGCCTTTGTTGCCAGCATTCAAATTCCGAGTCTCTCATGGGATTCATTAATCTCCTAAACCAACTAGATGAGGACTTGCGCGTCCCAGCGCAATATGCCAAGCTCCGCGAAGCTGCTGCCGCCATGAAAGCAACTAGTAGCGAGATGCTCCAATTACTGGTAGGCACGAAATGGTTAGAAGACAAGAATGGCGTTCCAATGCTTTCACTCACCAACTTTGCTGACTTAATTGGTTACCTGAGATTCCTTCACTGGCTTACTCCTAAACAGCGAGAGCTAGCCTTGGAAATCGGTTTCAATCCAGGAGATAAAATTATTCAGGTCACTAAAGCCATTCATGAAAGAACAGGTTCGAACTACACGCGTCAGGGCACCACCCAACCCTTGGCCTCCTCAGTCTGTCACATCTCCACTACCCCAGACCAATCTCGCTCCCGTCCCACCACACGCGGCAGACCTGCCACGCATCGCTCTCCTACCGCAGGTCGTGATCAATCTAGCGCCTGACGGAACAGACAATCTTCGATTCTTTGCTGGTACTGTGGTCATCCTGGACATCGAGCATCCAGTTGCGACCGTACATACAGACGTCCTCACTCCCAAACCAGACAGCGTACGCCTTCCCGCTCACGTCGTCCACACTGCAAATACCACAAATCAAGCACGACTCACACCACTGAGGAATGTCGTTACCTCAACCGCCCACAGTCGGGGGAAGCGCCGCGCCTGTATCGGACCAATATCACATAGAACCAGAAACCCAACTCCCCATCCGCCATGTAGGTCCCATAACATCCTCGGGTTTAGTCATTCTCGGAAGCAGTCATGACATACCAACGTCATTCTTCTTGGACACAGGATCTATAGTAAATCTCATCTCCGAAAATTCCTTACAAATTATTTATCGCCATCACAACCACGTCAGTTTCCTAGAACCACCAGACATTCGCCTATGTGGTGTTTATGGCTCAGAGTTTAAGGTTAAGAGAAGAGTCATCCTTGAAGTCAAACTCCACAGAGATTTGCCCCCTATCCTCATTGAATTTCATGTCACTAATGACTTGCAGTATCCCGCAGATGCCCTTATTGGTTTCTCCACCATGGCACAACATTCCATTGCATTATTACCTGCTTGTGGTAGTATAGACATTTCTGGATTCCCGGTTTACACTATGGAATGTCCCCGTCCTGTTCTTACGATCAAATCAGTCCTTCAATTACCTCTGTCCCTATCACTACCAAAAAGTCCAACCCAGCCCAAACCACCACTCTCATCATCTGAGAATACAGAGATCATTCCTTTACTGACTGCGAGCAAGGACATAAATTCCTCAATGTCTCCTGATAAATCATCTCAGCCCTCGAACATGGCTCTTACCTCCTCTCCCGACAACACTATCACTGACTCAGACATGTCTCAGTTACCTACCTCACACAGTCTGAATGATCTTCTCCAACACGCAGAGACGAAACGTGCAGTAACGA
This sequence comes from Coenobita brevimanus, assembly GCF_032717465.1. NCBI lineage: Eukaryota > Metazoa > Arthropoda > Malacostraca > Decapoda > Coenobitidae > Coenobita > Coenobita brevimanus. Next base: position 16,374,052 of record NC_136981.1, read on the forward strand.
ATACGTGCACAATTTTGTTACCGCATGAGTTCACCAAAGTCTCTGTTTGTGTTGCCGGTGCGAAAGAAGGAGTGGATGTACTAACTCTACCTGAGACGTGTTGTGTGAATGGCTTGACTTATGAGTCAGCGTGGTGTAGTCTTAGAGGACAGTTTATGCTACCTGTACTTGCTCAATGTCACAAATGCTCCACTAAAACTTAAAAGTGGTGTAAAGATTGGAGACTTCCTAGTATACCCAGCGGCCGTAAAGGTGTGCCAGGATTCCTCAATTCCTACTATTCAGACTGATGATACGCCAATCGGTGTATGTACTATTAACTCTACGGGATCTGCGCCGACGCATTCACCCGATATGCTCTCACATCTCACTTGCACAGATTTCCCAGAACATACGCCTCAACTCCTCGGCCTTCTGACCTAGTACAGAAACGTGGTTGCCTTACCCGATGAACCGATGGGTAGAACAGACCTTGTCAAACATACGATTGAACTACTCCCAGGAACTCAGCCGATTTACATACCAGCGTATCGATTGCCTCACAGCCAGAGAAAGCAAACAGATCAAATGGTACAGAACATGTTAGACCAGAACATTATTGAACCCTCCGTCAGTCCATGGAATAGCCCACTTTTCTTAGTACCAAAGAAGGACGGCAACCTTAGACCAGTAGTCGACTATCGTAAGGTCAATTCTGTCACCGTTCCAGACCATTTCCCGCTACCTGTCCTCACTGATTTGCTAGAATCCCTTGGTGAAAATAACGTAGTCTTTTCATCTTTAGACCTCCTCAGCGGGTACTGGCAGGTCGAAATGGAAGAGTCCTCTCGCCCAGTTACAGCCTTTAGCACCCCTTCCAGACATTTTCAGTTTCAGAGACTCCCTTTTGGTCTGAGAAATGCTCCTTCCGTATTCATGCGACTTATCCATTCAGTCTTCAGCGGTATGATGGGACACTCTCTTTTTGCTTACCTAGATGATATCATTGTTGTGAGTAAATCCATCCCTGATCATTTTACCAAACTCCAGCAAGTCTTTGAACGCCTCCAGCTCGCAGGCCTGAAAATCAATCTCAGTAAATGTGACTTCCTGCGAAAGAAAATCAAATTCCTAGGCCATGTCGTAGATGCACAAGGCATTCATACTAATGAGGATAAAACTAAGGCGATCATTAACCTCCCAGAACCTACCACTACCGACGCTGTACGAAGTTTTCTGGGCCTCAGTGGCTATTATCGTCGCTTTATCCATGATTACGCGAAGATCGCCGCTCCTCTGACCCACTTACTCAAGCAGAATGTGCCCTTTGTTTGGACTAACGACCAGTCACAGGCTTTCCAAAAGCTAAAGACAGCTCTTGTAAATGCCCCTATTCTAGTGTTCCCTGATTATGCCACACCATTCCTTCTCTGCACAGACGCCTCAGGCACTGGACTTGGTGCCGTTTTGATGCAACTCGACGAAGCATCAAGGAAGCGCGTAATAGCGTATGCTAGTCGCACCCTTACAACCGCTGAACGTAACTACAGTGTCACAGATCTCGAAGCACTAGCGGTAATCTGGTCCTTGAAACATTTCAGAGATATCGTCTATGGTTATCCAGTGCATATCCAAACAGACCACCTTCCACTATGTGATTTGTTCAAAAATCGCAACCTAACAGGTAGGTTAGCTAGATGGTCTGTCATCATCCAGGACTTTAATCCCACTTTTCAATATGTACCAGGCAAGTTGAATGTAGTCGCAGACGCACTCTCACGTCACGTAGCAGCAGCTATAACATCACTGCAGCCTGAAGTAACTGAAAACACTACACTAACGTCAGAAGTTGTTCGAAACTTTCAACACCAAGACCCCATGTGGTCCAAAGTCATTTATTTCCTAGAATCTGGCGATGCCTCGACCTTACCTACTCTGCCAGTATCACTAGATGAGTTCATGCTAGATGATGATCTCTTGTACAGGAAAACACTGCTAACAGGAAAGATATGCCCAATCACAAAGTACGCCAACTTGTTGTCCCCACTGCCCTGATACCAAAGGTTCTTCATATTATTCATAATACTCCTCAAGTTTCCCATCCAGGTAAAGACCGATGCTTGCACCAAGCACGTCTCAAATACTATTGGCCAACCATGCGCCGCGATATCAATGCCCACTGTGACTCTTGCCTCTCCTGCCACCGCCACAAAGGATCAACCGGCTTACCAGCACCTCTCTTACTATACCCAATCCCGTCACGACCGTGGGAAACTGTCTCAATCGATCTCTTAAAACTACCTCTCACAGAATCTGGCGCTGAGTACTTGTTCGTAGCGTTCGACCACTTCTCCCGCTACTGTGTCCTCGTCCCCCTCTCCGACCGCGAAGAGCGTTGCCCGTGCCTTTGTAGATCACGTAATTTGCCCAATCATTACCCCTCATACCATTCTTACTGACAACGGTACAGAATTCAACAATAGCCTTCTCGATGAGATCTGTCACCACTTTCATATCAGTAAGTGCAATGTCGTGCCTAACCATACGGCTTCCAATGGCCTTGTAGAACGCCACAACCGTAAAATCTTAGAGTGCCTCAGACATCTAGGCTCCCATAGTTCGTCCTGGGATGACTGGATTCCCCAAGTGGCATCTTCCATCAATAGCTCCATCAATGCATCCATTGCTGAATCTCCCTTCTTCGTCCTTTTTGGCTTTGACAAGGACCTCCCATACTCTCTCTTACCCTCCAAGCCAAAACCCATCTACAACATGGATGATTATGTTAAACTAAAATTGGCCAACTTCCAGACAATCCACCAGTATGTCCAATCCACTTTGGCTTCCTCTCAGGAGGACATGCTGCAGCGCCAACATAAGTCCGCTTCTCCTATCACTATCAGTGTAGGCGATCTTGTCTTTGCTCATTCCCATACGCGTTCCTCTAAGTTGGATGACAAATTTACAGGGCCCTACCGCGTCCTCACTCAACAAGGCAACAAATTTCACCTCCAGGACCTGTCCACTAAGGACACCAGATGGGTCCACGTCGATGTCTTAAAGCGAGCACCCCATGGCCTCGTGTTGGAAGAGTCACTAAAACAACCTCCTGCCCCCTCTTCCCCTCCTCCCATCCCTCAATCTACTCTGTCTCCACCTATCCCTCAGTCTCCTTCCTCTCCACCTCCACCTGCTCATTCATCAACCAATCAATATCGGTCCAAACTGCGCTCTGCCCATCAACCTCTTCACGACCTTCCCCATTAACTCTACCCTGATTTTCTAGGTACGATGTTAGCGATCTCCCTGCTGGCAGTGCTGACCCTCCTGGGGTCTGGGTTAGGTCAGGACGATGGTGGAGTACGTCCCGGGGCCTTGGTCGGCTCGGGAGGCGAGGTAATGCTTATCGACGACATCGCCTCTTTGCGCTACGATCTTGCGCCCCTGGCCGACGTAGCCATTGCCCTACCTGCCTATGCGCACCAGCTCCACGGAATCAGGAACCATCTCACGGTCCTCATGGGGACACACAACCCAAATGAGTATCTCTATAACCTTTTCCTCCCACTCTCCTGGCAGTTGCAATACATAAGTAACAGATTCACTGAGCTCAATGACACATTTTCCATTCAGACACCCGTGGGTCGTTCTCGTGTGAAACGAGGTCTCTTCGACTTCGGCGGTGAGATTCTGAGTGGCTTGTTTGGCGTTGCTACAGCCCGTGACATTTCTGGCTTCAAATCTGATCTCATTCATTTAGCTTCAGCCCTAGAATCACAACGCCGAGTCATTAACATCCAACACACTATGTTACAGAAGCTCACAACCCAACTCAATGAAGTCACGTCCACTCTAAACAATTTCACCGATATCTTACAACGCCACCTTTCAGATCTCAACGTTATCTCCCAGTTCTTCTACCTCAAACTCAACATGGATAATCTCCAACTGGCCGTTGACTCTCTCCTGTCTCAAGTCTCTACCTTGGTTCGTATCCTGGTCGATGCTATCAATGGACGTGTCACTGCCGACTTAGTACCTGTCTCAGCTCTCCGTTCTGTCCTGGAATGGGCTCACTCCACCTTCGGTCTCTCCCCAGTCCTCCCTTACTCCTCCCTTGAATATTCCTCTCCGTTCTGCCATAACCTTTAACCTTTTCCACATCATTCCCTTCCCTTTCCGCCTCAACAACTCCTTGTTACAGGTATCTGTTCCTTCAGAATATTTCCTCCTCTCCCATGATCATCTTTCCGTTGCCTTCCTTTCTTCCACAGACCTCCAGCAATGTTCCTCCCTTACTCCGACCTCTCGTCTCTGTGCTGCCCACCTTTTCGCTATCTTCCCTAGCAGTGCTACACCCTGTGAGTCTGCTTTAGTTCGCAACCATTCCATCTACTCGGCCTGTTCTTTTGTCCCAGCTCCTGACCTCCCGGTCCACCATGCTCACCTCAACCATGTCCAGTACTTCTTCTTTGCTATTCCCATCTCTGTCACAATCATGTGTCCTGGTTCTTCCGTTCGCTCCGTCCCCGCTAGTGGTCTCTACAAAGCACCTGACTATTGTACCGTCAAATCAGAGTCCGTCATCACTTACGCCACTCGCTATCACCAAGCTGTTCGTAAACACTCCTATGACATCTTTCAACCAATCGACATGCCTTCAACCCTACCATCTGCCAACATTACCATCACCTCCCCTCACTTGCGCATGCTCACCTTCCTCAATGACAGTGATTTCATTATGGATCAATTTTCTCTGGCCTTCAGCCGTTCATGGGTTCATCCAACAGTTGTGTTTCCCCCTGTGATTATCACTTTCATAGGTTTTCTACTCATCATCTGTGCAGTGCATTGTTGTGTCAGAGAAATGGAACGTCGACTCCAGGAAATCAGAGTCGCTACAGGCATAGTACGCCCTACACACAACGTAGAAACTCCCCGTACTTAGTGCCCTCACATTCAGTGACTAGCAATGCCATCTGACAATTAACCAAACTGTGAACAGCACTCTGCCTCCTAGAAAATGATGGTATTTCTTTCATGCATTCCTCAGTGACAGTGTATCCTACAGAAAATCCACGAAAAAAAAAAAAAAATGAAGGAAGAACAACACTAGAACTCTCATATCTACTCCTTGTTTATCATGTATCAAACTATTATTGTGTAATTCCCATTATGTTTATATATACCTTCGACCCTTACTGGATTTGTACCTATTATTCCTTGTATATCTTATATGTCTATATCCTTCTAATTCCCTCCCCTCCACATGGCCATGTCTCCCCTACTGCCCCTGTATCATACTTATCCCTTGTACAAACCTCCCCGGTCCTGCCTTACTCCTATAATCACCCACCATTTACCTCCTGGTGTCAGGAGACACCATCTCAGCTACCCGGGGGAGTAGTGTACCCCCTCCACAATATGTCTACCCCCGATGTATATATGTTCCCCCCCAATGCATACATGCCCCCACTAAATTTGCTAGGTCAGCATGCTCTCCCACGTCTGAAGACGGCGTTATTGCATCAGTTCTTAGCAGACAGCCGACACGGGCAGACTGTTTTACTGTGAGCTTGTAATAAACTCCTTATCTAGCTGTTTGTACACGGAGTTTCTATCACCAAAGTATTGCAAGTTACATCAGTTAGGAAGCATTTCTAACATTTCGATGGAATCTCAGCCAAATCTAGGAAATGTTATACTGATGTCGAAATCCACTAACTTTCCCTGCCTAGGCCTAGATCGACTGGTATAAATGTGATAATGAATGAGACACGGATAGCAAAGGGAGAAGGAACAACGGATGGAGGAATTGGAAACCAGGACAGGAGACGACTTAGAAACGGACTGATAAAGCAGGAAATGATGACAAGGTAGATAAAACAGAGAGGCAGATAAAACAGAAGATATTCAGGTAGATAGGAAAGATAAAAAGCACGGCAGATAACAGAGCCAGATAAAAAGGAAGGAAGGAAGATAAAACAGAAGGCCATGTTGATCAGAAAAGACAGAGAAAGGCAGATAAGACAAAAATGACGACAAAACAAAAGCAGAAAGGTAGATAAATTAAAGTGCTGATAAAACGGAAGCAGAAAAAGACATAATATAATAGGGCAAATAAAACAAAAGCAGAAAAAGACAGAGAACAAAAGCTCCGATAAAACACAAACAGAAAAGGGCAGATAATAAATGCCGATAACACAATAGCTGATGAAAACAGAAAGGCAGATAAAAACATGAAAACAGATCAGAAGGACACAACAGAGGCCGAGAGAAAGCCAAATAGAACAGGAAGGCTGACAGAGCAGACAGGTATAGAGAACAGAACTACACGTAGAGCAAAAAGGCAGACAAAAAAAAAGTGAAACCGAGTGGAGATAAAACAGAGATAAAACGGGAAAACAAATAAATCGGACAGATAAAACAAGAAGACAGATAGGGCAGACAAATAAAAAGGATGACAGATAAAGCAGACAGATAAAACAGACAGATAAAAAAGAAGACATACAAAAGGAGACAGACAAAAAGGAAGACATAATAAAGCAATCAGATAAAAAAGAAAACAGACAAAGCAGACAGATAAAGAGGAAGACATATAAAGCAGACAGATAAATGAAAGACAGATAAAGCAGATAGATAAAAAGGAAGACAAAGCAGACGGATAAAAAAGGATGATAGATAAAGCAGACGAATAAAAAGGGATGACAGATAAAGCAGACAGATAAAATGGAAGAAAGATAAGGCAGACAAATAAAAAAGAACAAGATAAAGCAGACTGATAAAAAAGTTAGGCATACAGAATACAGATATCACAAGAATGCATAGGACTGATAAAACAGGAAGACGTAAAGCAAAAATAGAAAAGAATGGCTGATAAAACGGATATGAAAAGGAAAAACAGATAAAATGAACAGATAAAACAGAGAAGCAGATAACACATCACACAGAATGGCAGATAAAACGGAGCTAAAACAGAAAATCAAGTAAAAACTCAATACTAGTCTGGCTGATAAAAACGTTTCTTAATTTAGCCCACTAGAAACGTTGAGGGATCTTGTGAGCAAGGTAAAGCAGCGACCAGGGTAGAAATAAATGATGGCGGAGAGAGAGAGAGAGAGAGAGAGTGAGAGAGAGAGAGAGAGACGGGATAGACAGGATTTTGAAAATAGGCAGATAGACAGAAATGAGAGACATAAAGTGAAAGCTGGAGAGGGAAAGAGAGACCAAAGGAGGCCAGAGGGGAGAGAGAATGAGGGAAGGAAGGAGAGTAATGAGGGGAGATGAGCACGGCGAGAGGGGAAGGATGAGGGGAAATTGTGGGCCTGGGGAAATGAGGCTGGGAAATATGAAGCGAGGAAATGAATGAAATGATGGTTGATTGTGATGGTGGTGTTGATGGTTGACCTGCCTCACCTGCCTCACCCTTACCTTCCTTACCCCTGACCTGCCTCACCTTCACCTGCCTCACCACTCACCAGCCATGCCCTCACCTGCCTACCTCCTCACCTACCTCATTCCTCACCTGCCTCGCCCCTTACTTGCCTCACCCCTCACTTGCCTAAACCCTCCCCGGTTTCACCCCTCACCTGCCTCACCCCTCATCTGTCTTACCCATCACCTGTCTCACCCTCACCTGCCTCAGCCCACACCTGCCTCAGACCTCATTTTCCTCACCCATCACCTGCCTCACCCCTCACCTGTTCACCCTCACTGCCTCACCCCTACCTGCCTCACCCCTTGCCTGCCCCACCCCTTACCTGCCTCACCCCTTACCTGCCTCACCCCCCAACCCCCACACTCGTCACCTGCCACACTCCTCCCCTGCCACACCTCCCACCTGCCTCACCCACCAGCCTCACTCTGCTTTCATTCTCTCTATATCACTCCTTTTCCATCATCCCTGCCTACCATCCCTCTCCATTTCTGCTACCTTACTCATCACACTGCTTCGGTCTGACCAAGATCATTCTACCATCATTCTGCCTGACGCACCCCGACTCCATACCTTCCTCATTCTCTCTCCCATCATTCTACTTGCCCCACCCACAATCCAGTCGCCTTACAGTCTCACCCTACCTTTATTCTGCCCGCCAAACCCACACTCCAAATATCTCATTCACTCAGTCACCTTGCTTTCATTCTTCCTGTTACACTCCCATTCCAGTAACCTCACTCATCACTCTGTCTTCACTACCTCACATACATTCCATCATTCTACACATCGCCTCACAATCTACCGAATTTAGTGCCGCAGTCTGGTGAAGTCCTCCACACACACACACACACACACACACACACACTCTACCCTTACACAGCCTGGCTCTCATTCTAAAGTTTCTCCCATTGCGACCCATCCGCTTTCCAGGCCACCACATGCCCTGCACTCCAGTTCAGCCACTGGGGACGGTGCGAGGCTAAAGTGGGGGTATGCACTGCCTGTCTGTTCCGCCCGAATTTAGTTCTTTCTTACGGTAGACTGCTGTTTTATCTCTTCTAACTATGCACGCATTACTACTTCCACCAACGAAATTGGAAAAAGTTTTGTATTCATCAGTGTCCGTTAGTGCATACTGGATTTCACTGAAATCTGGAGGGTGTGTAAGCAGTAAGCCAAGGAAGAGTTGATTAGATATTGCGATGAATCCGTATCTGTATGGTGGAATAGATAATAATTTTTATTGCCGATGCTGGAGGAATGCGCTGTCAGAGAGCTGTCTAGTTTTCCCTGTAGTTCACTGAAATCCACCGTAATCAGAATAACCATCCTGTTAACCGGAGAAATGCGGAGCTAATAGTAAAAGAACGCCATAAAATCAGGAGAAAATGTATAGAAGCAGCAATCACACAAATCACACACACAAGACAACAGTCATTGTGTTTTTAGATTAGCATTCTCATTAGTGACATTTTTAACCCGTGCCGTCCCGAGGACGTACTTCCACGTCCTCACGTTTTGTCACAGCTAATCCCGAGGACGTACTTCAACGTCCTGCAATTGCAAGGTTCATAATTTCCACAATTTTCAATTTTCGCGAGTCATTTTTGGTACGTATACACGGGACACCTGCCTCAACAAGATGCCAGGCAGAGACAATGCCTTACCCAGCATGACCTCCTCCCCCCCCCTGCATGCCCTTTTCTCAGCAATTCACCTGTTATCAGTGACCTGACCAGTATAGCCATGTCATGCCACGGTACGAAATTCAGGGCCAGAGTGATTCCCCAATCAATGACAATGTGGAGGACAAACTTTACATAGCATTAGAGGAAGAAACAGTTAGAAATGATGATCAGGTAATGTGGCAAAAAAAGGTCAGGTATTAGCGAGTGAAACAATGCTTATAATGCCTATATTACTGCTTGAAAACCAATATACTTTTGTACTACATATAAATTCGTAACAGTAAATAAATAAATACCGTTTATGAGTGGTGTGAAATAGTTATCCTCCCATAGAACTCGTTTTCTTTGGCGCCAGCCTGATAGAAAACCCAGTAAAGTAAGGAGGCTCTCCTACCTGTAATGAGTATTTTAAACCTCAGGTGAGCGATTTCTCTATGAATTTTCGATGTTTCTCACCAAAAGCGAAAGTTTTAGCAAAAAAAAAAAAGGTCAAAAATTGCCCGGGATTGGGGGGTACCAGTGGTCAAAAAGGGGCCGGGACTGGGCGGGTTAAATTCTATCTTCGCCTAAAATTGCCATCACTCCATCTTAGTGTTGAACACTACAATACGGTGCTATACCGATTTTACGTTAGCAAGGCCTAGAAGCCACGCCCACTTTCTGTGGAAGATGGTGATTGGTTCATAAAAAATGTTCGATTGGCTTCCTATAATCATACTAAATGTGTTCTCAGTTTGTAATCAAGCCTTGTACTTCTCTTCAGTAATGTTAATAATCAAGAGGATAAACATAAAAATAATATGAAGGTACCAGCATTTCACAGGGGATGCTAAATAAGTTAAATATGTATCATAAACTGTCGAAGTCAAGGATACAATTCGTTTTCGAATGAGGCCTATTCTTTATTTCTTTGTTTTGCATCAAACAAATTTATTACAAACAAATGACACCAAACATAGAGTACAATAGACCGTAAAGTACAATGTGTATTAGTCTAGTTGTATCCCAGTTCATTATATAACTGGTAAAAGTCAATATGATTATAGGCGTCCTTGGGGAGGTAAAATGCTCAGGGGAACAGCCAGTCATTCGGCGGGAATTAACCGTACCACCAGCCAGCAGATGTCATCTCGCAGCTGTCAAGTGTCACAACCTGATAAATTTCCTTGATTTCTTTTATTTTCCAGTTATATACTGTACAGTATATTGCAGTACCAGTAAGCCTATATTTTACTTTAAAATACATGGTAGCTCATAATTATGAAGGCCATATAATTAATGGTCACCTAAATGAATGGGTGTGGAAGTGCCGACATTGAGCATGTGTACACTACCTGGCTACAGTGATACACCCCTGCTCATCATGGGGAGAGAGAGAGAGAGAGAGAGAGAGAGAGAGAGAGAGTAGGGAGGGTAATGTGCCTGTTTAATTTCGCATACATTGCTTACAAAGATATTTATAATGTGAGCAGCAGAAAAATCTGCATTTGAAGACCGTCATCACTGTGACTGTTCTTTTTACCTCCTCATGGACTCTGCTTATATATAAGAGTTTTATGAGTTATACAATGATTTGGGATATATATTGTCGTACAAACTGTAGTTCACTGAATATTGTACCTTATGATTGGTGTCATTTGTTTGTACTTACATTACGTTTGCTACAATCAAAGAAATAGTGAATAGGCTTCATTTGAAAACGAGCATGCATCCTTGACTACGACGGTTTGTGGCACCCATTTTACATTTTCAGTGTCCTCTCTAACGTGCTAATGCCTTGAAATAATTTGCATTATTATACTCCCAGTAATTAACATTACTGCAAAGAAAATCTTGTCTGTTTATCAACTGTCAACTCATTTACTACAAATAAATGGGTACCTGCACGAACATTTTGTATGGACTAATCAGCTGTTTTCCGACACAGAAAGTGGGCGTGGCTTCTAGGCCTTACTAGCGTAAAATCGGTATAGTCACGAAGTAGTGCTATGGAAATAATGTAGGGTCGTCGCATTACTCCTCCTGCCACTGGGGTACGTGAAGTAAGGGGAAAACAAAATGAAATTATCTGGGCCAAGTTTAGCTGAAAGAAAAAAAAAAAAAAAAATTTATTATGAGCCAAGAAAGTTATCACCAGTACGTTCACCCTTTTCATTTTAACTTGCACCACGTTTTCATTTTTTAGCAGCTTATTTCGCGCAGCTCAGTAACAGAAAGACAAGACTACGGTTCTGTATCCTCTCCATAGCATTTCTTCGTGACTGGTACCATATTCTAGTATTCATATATTTCTCGGACACAGCAGTCAAGATAGATAGATGGCAATTTTAGGCCAGATTAGATTAAACCAAGTACAGCAAAGCCCCATTCAATAGGGTTAATGTTTATTGCTCTCTTGCATTTCTTTGCTGTTTATCGCTACGTATGCACTGTCTTTGCAATCCTTGTTTTGATCTAGCAGTATGGTCAAGCTCTTGCAGGAGCTGCTTAGCGTGGGCCACTCACCCCATGTGCAGGGTTAGTTGCCAGATGCTCGAGCATAAAATAGGACAGACTCCCCGTGGAAAAAAAAAAAAAAATCATAATCCGAACCTCCTTTCGCATCCTAGGGCAGGGTTAGTAGCAATATCCAGACAGCCCAAATTTGCCCAATCCAAGAGGCCACGCTTCCATTAACTTATCATTCAAGCCCCCGGAATCCTGACTCTATCGGATATGATAATTAAAAAATATATATATATATATATATATATATATATATATATATATATATATATGTGTGTGTGTGTGTGTGTGTGTGTGTGTGTGTGTGTGTGTGTGTGTAAAAGCAAGGATATACAAAGTTCATATTATATATATATATATATATATATATATATATATATATATATATAGATAGATAGATAGAGAGATATATATATAGATAGATATATATATAATGTTCGACAGCGAGAGTATACAAAGTTCATATATTGCAAAAGGAAATACGGTAGTTGAAGGAGGTAGGCCTATGGGTCTTGCCGCACACCTTCAGCAAATATATTTATATACAGTAGTAAAATGAAGAAGGGTTCATACAGTGCTTCACCTACGTATTTGATAAAAGTTGCAATATAACAGTAGACTGTAAGCCGAGCGACACTTCCCATAGGCTGGGACCGAGGACAACATACACCCTTGTCCCTTAGTCCCATGGTCTTACTGATCTTGGGCAAAACACCCCCGCCCAGCACCCCTTCAGCACCCTTTCAGGCATTCACCACTGTCTTTCCCGCTTTCCATCAGATCAACTACTCTGTTAATCTTACATATCGTTTCTCATTTATATCGTAACAAGAATAACAGTAATAATCACAGTAACACAAGTGTTATGTACAGAAGATCAATGCTCAGATTAATCTCAACCAATACCATTGGTAAGAACGAGATGTGAACTCCTGGCGCTCAAGTCAGCCGGATGGTTACCGCCCAAACACTGTCGTCTGGAGACACTGCTGGCCGCTGGGCTATGTGGCGGCTGTGTGGTCAGGAATCAAACGTGTCCAATACGGGCAGCCAGGTCAGCACATCAACACTGCATAGATGTATGCTTGTTAACAACAGGAAGTGAATGAAAAGGCCAGTTTTAGACTGACCCTTTTCTGAGAGAAATAAAGGGACAATCGGGTCCCGAAGAGGGTAGACTGTTCTTAATAGGGCATACTTGGTAACCCTGCCCACGCATCAAATCTTTCCGAACGATTTAGTTTTGCATATTGCACCACAAAACCTTTTGTATATTAATGATGAAAACTATGTAAATATTAAGTAGTAGTTGTTGCTGTTCTTGTTGTTGCATCCCCAGGCTCATCTGAACATGAACCCAGTAAACAGCAGGCCTGAGTTGCCATTCTACAGTCCATTCTCCTCCTTTCAGGGGATAGGGAGGTAGCTGACGATGTGCGTGCGAGTGTAACTACACAGAGGAGTTGCTTGGCTGTATCAGTGCCAGTAAGTGAAAGTGTCCTTCTCATGTGCCTTGTAGATATTAAAAATCATTCAGTACACGAGAGAACGTTAAGGTGCAGAATGGTAAATGAATAACTAAGGAGATGTTACGAAGCCTCCCACACCAATTAAAATACGATTCTTAGGTGTAACCAGGCTCACAACCTCCTTACTTGTAACCTGGACGAAAGTTCTCAAACTTACGATGAAGTCACTGTCGAAACTACTATCTATTGCTATTACTACTGCTGCTGCTGCTCCTAATTCTGCTTGTGCTGCTGCTGCTACTACTACCACTACTACTACTACTACATTTTTGCAGGAAGGTGGAACAGTGTAGAATTATCCCACGTCTCTTTTGTTTCTGGACATAAACATTAATTACAAATTAATCACTCTGAGCTCTTCATATTGTCGCAGTAGAGACAAGCAAAAAGGAGTTCATTAATAGGTTTTCCCTCTTGTCCTTCATTGAACAGGTACAAAACTTTGCAAATACACTCCATACAAGGAAGCTCGAACAGCAACCGAAAATAAATCTGTTAGCCATAAAACATATTCTGTAACTTCATCATAATAAGCCTTATTATTTTTTTTTTTTAATGTAACTTTATCATGGTAAGCCCTTAAACGTTGTCGTTGTCTCTAACTTATCATAGCCAGCCCTAAAACTTTTTCTCTAACTTTAATATAGCCAGCCCTAAAACGATTTCTCTAAATTGTTTTCTTTAACTGCTAGTCAACCTTAGGATCCCCTCTATAATCCTCCTCCTCATCCATAGAGTCAATCCGCACATTATCCACCCTTAACTGAGATACCTCTGGGGTAGGATAAAGCTGCGTTACGGGAATGAGATGATCGTAAGTGTATGTGTTTTCGGGCCTAGGGTGGTCTTTTATGGTGTGCTTTGGCTTTCCGACTGCTTCGTCTATAGGTCGGTGATAGTGCCCTGAAGCTTCCGTATTTATTAATGTAATAATGATAATCATCATTATCATCATCATCATCATCCAGACCACTTTTCCTTCATGAGAATGGGTTGAGGCAAGATCCAAGGAAAGACTGAGAGAGAGAGAGAGAGAGAGAGAGAGAGAGAGAGAGAGAGAGCGTAAGCTACATAGTCAGAAATAATAGACGAAAAGGAACTGAAACCAATAAAAAGTATACAACAGAATACTGAAGTATACACATGCAAAGTAACGATGACATTCCCTCACCTATGCTGTTTCCTCAAAAGTTCTTATTAAACCTGTAGTATAAGAAAGAAGGCAAGGGTAGAAATGTTCCGTAATTCGCTAAGAATTATGGTCAAGATATGAGGGGTGAATTTCAAAGTGCAGTATGCTATATAAATAGGTCAGCAGGAAAAAAAATCATAGAAGCGAACAAATGAGGGTTGTTTCTGGACCGCGCTTCGCGGTTGCTGCAACCAACGATTTATGCATCGCCGCTGGAAATTCTACGGAAACTCTCTGACGCATTCCACATCATAATGTAAAACCAATGGGAACAGTTAGGGGCCATAAAATCCCTTTAGAAATTTCAATCGATAGAAATTGAACAAGGCCAATCTGTGACCCACTTCCGACCATCCTGCCAAGTATCATGGAAGTCCTTTTTTTCGGTTTTAGTGACACACACCACACACACACACACACAGAAACATCTCACTTTCCCCTTCTTCTCTCATTCACCAAATTTCCTCACCAGGTTTCATACCAATATCAGGTAAAAGCAGGCCAAGGAGTAAAAGGTAATAATAAATCGCTTAAGAGCATGTGCCCGGGAACCTCCTGTGGCCACAAAAATACAATCCCCCTTCTTTCACATTCACCCCCATCATGAAGTCCCATACAAATATGAAGGAAAAGTGAGACGAGGATAAAAGACTAGAGTAAATTGCTGAGAAACAGGTGCTAAGGGGTTCGATTAGTTTCGCTTATTTGCACTAACTCCCAACCTCTCTTCCACACCAAGTCTTCTTTGAATCTCAGGAAAAATGGGGCAAAGAGTACTAGGCAAGAATAAATAGCTAAGAAAGAGGTGCTAGGAAGCCATTTAAATCGTCGAAGATACAAATTTCTTGGTTCACACTTCCCCCTGTTCTCTGTCTCTCTCTCTCTCTCTCTCATATAAATGTCAGGAAAAGTGGGCAAGGAGTAAAAGAAAAAATAAATCGCGAAAGAAGAGGTGCTGCGGAATTCAGTTATCACACATCACACTCCCCCTCCCCCCCTCTCTCTCTCTCTTTCTCTCTCAGGAAGAAGTGGCCCCACCAAAAATCATACGTCTCGGCCTTATCACAAAATTACCACGATGTCGTAAGTTGCGTGTCGTGACCTGGTCGTAGCCACTAAGATGTCCTCCCTCCTAGAAAGACGATCATGGAAATAGCAGTTTATAGACGAAGGAGAGGCGTTGGACCTGGTCGTCTAATTTATGCCTCATTTTATCGTTCCTTATGGTCAGTTCGCTCATTACGGACGTCGGTCGAAAGGTGGTTGTGGTGCCAGTGGTGGTGTTGTGTGTGGTGGTATGTGTGGTGGTGTTATGTGTGGTGGTATGTGCGGTGGTATTGTGTGTGGTGGTATTGGTGGTGGTGTCATGTGTGGTGTTAGGTATGGTGTTGGTGATGGTGTCCTATGTGGTGGTGGTGGTGGTGGTGGTGGTGTCAGGTATGGTAATTGTGTCATGAAGGGTGTTGATGGTGTTGTCATGGGTATTAGTAATCGTGTCATGGATGCTGGTAATGGTGGTGCCATGTGTAGTAGTGATGGTGGTGTCACAAATGGTAATGATGATGATAACATCATGTGCGTTGGTATTCCGAGTTGTGGTGGTTCTAGGGTTGTATACGGTGTTCATGGTGTCATATGTGGTGATGGTAGTTTCAAGGATGATAGTGGTGTATTGTGTGGTGGTGTCATGCAATATCAAACACACATTCACAGGGCAAACCCGGATATTGTTTTACCAAAGTACAGTATCCCACTCCCTCCTTCACAAATAAATTCTCAACTCACTGCACTCTCACACACCCAGTGTTTACCCTCGATACGAGTCAACTAGCAGTACTTCCCTCTCGACTTCTTGGTGACTCTTCGAGGAGGAGGAAGAGGAGGAGAGGAAGTTCTTGAGCCAAGTTTACTGTTAGAGTCAGGGAGCAGCAACTTCCACCTCCACTTCACAAGGGGGTCAACGTTCTTGTACACTTTGGAAGGAGGAGGAGGAACTTCTTACACCTAGTTTACACTTAGAGTAATTTAGCAATGTACAATCAAAAACGAAAATGGTGTCATGAACGTTGGTGAAAACATCTGCTAAAAGACTCAAGTTTTGGTGCACTCTGCTTTGCGTCATATGGACGGTTGGCAGCACTAACATGAGTTGCCATTTGTTCTGTGTGATGGGCCTGTGAATTCAAGCCTATGTTCTGTAATGAAGAGAAGCAAATCTATGTACAGGTACTGTGTTTTCCCGACTGCTACTTTTATTTGATATACTCATATGTGAAGTGATTCTGATTTGTCTTTTTTTTTTAACATGTCAGCCACACTGCAATTCAGTTAACCCGTCCTGTCCCGTCGATGTACATATGCACCTGAAAGTTTTGTCACTGTGACTCCCATTGACGTTTATAAATGCCCTGCAATTGCTAGGTAGGTCATTTGCAGATTTTTCAAATTTCGCCCATGATTTTTGGTACATATACATGGGCCACCTTCCTCTACCCAAGGCCAGGTGAGGACAATGCCTTACCCTGTGTGACCTCCCCACCCCCCCGCACGCCATTGTTTCGGCAACTTACCTGTTTCCAGTGACCTGGCCAGTAAGAACATGTTGCACCATGGTACAAAATTCAAGGCCAGAGTGATTCCCCAATTGATAACAATGTGGAGGACAAAGTTAACACGGTGTTAGAGGAAGAAACATGCAGAAGTGATGAGCAGGTAACGTCACCAAGGAAGGTGCAGTATGTTGATGTGTTTGGTGAGTGAAACAACACTTATATCACCTATATTACTGTGCGAAAACCAATATACTCCTGTACTACATATAAATTCGTAACAAATAAATAAGTAGCTACCTATTCTGAGTGGTTTGGAACAGTTACCCCTCCCATAGAAAAAGTCTTCTCTGGAGTCTGGCTTGAGAGAACACAGTGCCAGGTGAGGGTAGGGTCACTTGTACCGGGCATTTCTAAGCTCAGGTGAGCACTTTCTGAATTTTCAATGTTTCTCATAAAAGCAGAGGTTTTAGCCCCCCCCCCAAAATCGAAAATCTGCTGGGATTGGGGGGGAGTCATTAATGAAAAATCTGCCTGGATGTGGCGGGTTAAGTAAAGATCTGTCCCGAAATGAGTTCTTGACCTTTAATTTAACTTCTAAGTTAGCTTATTTATTTGATAAGTAGGAGCTGTGAAGTCATTTTATGTCAAGATTATCAAAGCTGTCGAAACTGTTCTACATATGGGAGTAGAGTTACTGTATGAGTGTAATGATAATCAAATGTGTTGTTATGACTGGCCAAATGATCCCACAGGCTGGAGTTCACACACTGATGAAGTTTGTGTGCTTGGTGAAGTTCATCATATACGGCAAATGCACTGATTGCAGTTGCTGCCTTTCGTTGTTGTGAGTATTCTTTAGTCCTGTATTGTCTAGTAACACAGGAAGATCTGAACGATGACCGTTCTCCATTCTTCCTTCCTGATATCGCTTAATCCACCTATCTACCATTCTGCTTACACCGATTCTTTGCACTATCTGTTCAGGATTCTCTCCCCTGAAATTAATGTAACCCTGCCCTTTTTCATCTCCCTAGTAGCTGGATGCATTTTGCTTTCCCTCTCCAAACCGAGGTATATACTCGGTCTGCTTGGCGATCTTGGGTAAGATATGAGGTGCAACAGCCAGGCGATCATCGCCTATCAGAATATGGCTTAGGCATTTCACCGCTCAGATGCAGCAGTTCTCGCGAATCGGTATTAAGACTTCAGAATATCCTGGGTTCATACATACCCTCATCCCATCACCAACGGACATGAAGCCTGAGGAAGTCAGGCTGGCCAAGCACGAATATGTAACTGTGGTAGAACTCTCATAATGTTTCATGTGTTACAATTAGTTTTCGGAAAAAACAGTGACACGACTTTTGTTTTTGACTGTACAGTTGCATACATACATCTCCATCCACTTCATAACACTAGAAAACGAGACAGTGAACAGTGACTTCCGAGAACCAGTGTTGTCAGCTTCGGAACCCAACATACTTTTTCAGAACATTATGTATAACTTTTATAATCGTTCTGCTACAAACTGAAGCGATATTCCTGACCGCAAATGTACAGTCTTTAACAAAAGTTTCGTTCCTCTTCAAATCATCAGTAACTGATAACATCACATAAGTTTGGGTACAATTGCATGTAGTCACCATAAATTGTATGAGTAATTAAACATTTGATTTTTCTCCAACTGTTATGGAAAATAAGATATTGTTATGGAAAGGAAAGAGGATGAAACATTTCCATGCAACTGTACAAGGTGGTCCATAAATAGCGTTCCATCAGAAACTCACTTGGTGGTAGCCTATGTGGTGCGGGGACGGCTCAGTCTGCTGGTATGGGCGTTGGTGTGTCAGTGGGAGGAGGAAATTAAGGAATGATGAAGGATAGACGCTGATAACGCTAAGCCGTCCCCGCAACACACGAGAAATCGGCTGACAGAGAGAATGGTGAGCGTTATATATCAACCTACTTGTATGTTACAGTCGCATTTCAGACTACTTGTAGGTAGTTTAATGTGCATGCAAGTGAAAGACGAAAATGAGAGTGACTATGAAACATGTTGAAATCTGAAAGTTAATATTAAGAGAAAACTGATTTTTTTTTTTTTTTTTTTTTTACAAACGTATTGGAAAACTTCTATTGCTACCATTACTGTGCTACAACAACAAAAACAACAACTATAATAATAATAATAATATTAATAATAATAATAATAACAATAATTAATAACATTAATTAATAATAATAATAATAATAATAATAATAAAAATAACGATAATTAATAATAATAATAATAATAATAATAATAACAATAATTAATAATAATAATAATAATAATAACAATAATTAATAATAATAATAATAATAATAATAATAATAATGATAATAATAATGATAATAATAAATATCAACACCATCACCACCACCATCACAGACCCAATCGTACATCCTACTAAAAACGATGAGTACAACAGATATTCGAGTAACAGTTCATCCAAACATCACAGCCTCACTCTCATTGACGATTAAAAAATGCTAGGTAATTATGTGGTGGCGACCATCATCCACTCACATAATGCAATGCTGCCTACTTTGTCCATTACCTTTATCATTCATTTTCTGTCTGCCCACCTCTCTTCCTATTTCTCTCATCTTTCCTGTTACTTATTATTACTCTTCTTTCCTTTTCAGATGGCTTCACATTGAGTGAGAAACCAAATGGTTTCTTGTAAGCCAGGAAACCATTTACAGCACTGGGTGATATCAATATATCCAACCCGGATGTGTTCCCTGCGTGTCAACAAGTGGGTTGGTAGAGGGTTAGTATCCCTCCCCTTAAAACAACTAACTCAGAGTCAAATGGCCACCCCCTTACGGGATATGGTATCTGGCAGTAGATAGATAGAATGACATCTTGACTGATACCCTGACTCTTTCCTTTATAGTTACCTCCACCAACGAAGTTTTTATTTTATTGTTAACTTGTGCACAAGATTTTGCAAAGTTATTAATGGATTTTAACGAAATTTTGTGGATATGTGGGTCATGGGTCAAGGAGGTGTTGATTAAAATTTCGTGGCGATCTTAGTTGTCTGGAACAGGGTTAGCTGAGGTATGCGCTCTCTGAAGGCTGTCTGATTGTCTCGTTCTGTGCCAGGTTAGGGCTCTGTCAGTAATTAGGGTCCTGTGTGGGTGATGGTTTGGTGTTAATTAGCAACAAATGTGTTATTAAATAGGATGGTATGTTAACAGCATCCCATTAGAAATTTACCTTATGTGGCTTATGTGTTGTGGGGACGGCCCAGTCTGCTGGTGTGAGTTGGGGTGTCAGTGTGGGTAAAAGTGAACAAAAAATGCAGGATAGACATTCATACCGTGACTGAGCCGTCTCTGGAACACACGAGATACCACCAGGAGGAGTGGAAGAGGAGCGTTATACATGGACCAGCCAGTATATTATAAACCTTAAAATTATCTAGTACGGGAGGGGGACGCCTTCACGTGTTGACACCGATATGTTCCCTGTTATACAAAAATCCCTCAACTCCCTCCCTATCCGGCCTAAAGGAGGATAGCGGACTGCAGAAAAAGGGGGAAATTCAGCCTGCAGTCCACCGGGTTCACATACACATGAGCCTGGGTTCACATAGCAGCAGGATTATTCATCTTGGTAGTGCCTTCTCATTCCTTAATCCCTACAGTGAGAGGGTGATGGATTATATTTTAGTACTGGCGAAATTAGACAAGTAAACTGAGCTGTTAAATGTCGTACTGAAGAGGTTATTGACGGCTATATCTGACCGGTCTAGTTTAAAAGGGCCTCTGAACATAACGAAAATCGTATGGGAGTGGAAAAATACCAAAAAAGTAGATAGAAAAATGGAAATATACTGTAGAGATAGTGATGGGCAGATAAAAAGATATAACATACTGTAGATAGATAGAGTTGGATAGAGAGATAGAAAGACCAATAGATAGATGGATAGACAGAAAGACAGAAAGATGGGTAGATAGATAGACAGACAAATTGACAGATGGATAGATCGATAGGCAGATAGATTAATAGACAGATAAGGAGAGAGAGAGAGAGAGAGAGAGAGAGAGAGAGAGAGAGAGAGAGAGAGAGAGAGAGAGAGAGAGCGAAAGCTTTTATAGCATGGAGAAGAATCAAGGTTCAAACAGCCTCAGTTAACTCTTTCAAGACGTGAGGAAATCTTTGCTCTTTCCAGCATGAATAAGAACTAACATTCACTACTTCTTCCCTACTCTAGTTTGCACCACATCATACTGTCTTAATTATTAAGCAATTTTCTTATTCTCTGCGCGAAAACGTGCTGTACACACACACACACACACACACACACACACACACACACACACACACACACACACACACACGTATCTTCCCTAAGTCTGATGAATAAAATTTTCTTAGAATTCCCAACCCGAAAACGTTTTGTACATAGAGAGAGAGAGAGAG
>NC_136981.1:16407911-16472911 GCF_032717465.1 Coenobita brevimanus
TATATATATATATATATATATATATATATATATATATATATATATATATATACATAGATAGATAGATAGATTATAGATATAGATATACCGGTATATATATATATATATATATATATATATATATATATATATATATATATATATATATATATATATGTATATATATATATATATATATATATATATATATATATATATATATATATATATATATATATATATATATATATATATATATATATATATATATATATATATATATATATATATATGGAGCCTCTGTGGTATAGAGGTAAAGTGTGCTTTTTCGCACAATGAAGAAGGAGGGTTCGCGCCCCGCCAAGGTAATAAACTTTGGGAGCGTTCTTCTGGCCACTTACTGCATTGGCGGACAACAGGGGTGCTGTGGTTGAACCAGTTTCGCGCACTATAAAGTATGCTTTTTCCCAGTCAGCCTGTGCAGTCCGATTACACCTGGTTCACAGACTACACACACATCCAAAGCCACTCCAACACTACAGTACACTTACAAGCACTTCTCACCCTACATACAATCTCTACCAGACAGCCTAAGCCACTTGGTAGAGATACATTGGCTTTATCGTCCCAGCTTCTGTTGGGATAGGCTAGTCCTGCAGTGAACACTCAAACGGCTGATGAGATCACATATATATATATATATATATATATATATATATATATATATATATATATATATATATATATATATATATATATATATATATGGCTGAAATTTACAGCAGCCTCTGCATTCACGACTTTTTGGCTGATCTGCTCAACTTTCCTAACGATGGTGCATTGGGCTGGAGTTAATTCCCACAAAAGTTCTCCGAAAGACACAGGTCATCCTGAGGTACAAACTGATAATAAAACCCATAGCCTCCTCTTGAAAAACAACATCAGGACCGACACCCTAGAGCTTCAGAGAAGTCACCTGGTGTATGAATATACTTGCACCAACTAGAACTGTGCAACCCTGCCCTCACCTTACATCGGGATGGCCACCACGAAGCTCTCAAGACGCCTGACACTCCTCCCATCAACTGGATCCCCCCAAAAATACACAGAAGAGGCCCACAGCTTCCGTCTCACTCGATAAATGCTAGTCAGCGGTATCTATCCTGCAGACTGAACATGACACATGCTGCTTACAGATCCTAGAAGCCCTCAGTATCAAGGACAAAAACCCATCTCTTAACTCCCAAATTAATGACATGTAAATTATACCCACCCTCAGAAATTTCGATGCTGATATTAAGTTTGTGCGGGAGGGAGATTTGCAGTGATTTCCCGAAAGGGCGGTGCATATGCCTCAGCACCTGGGCTGCACAGTGCTGATTGGCTGGCACCCACTACCTCCGACCAATCGCATTAACGCACGTCTCCCTCCCACCCCATGTATCTGTATAAAATCTGTCTGACTACATGCTCTCTTCAGTTTGTACCTGAGGTTGACCTTTGTAGGTCGAAAGCTTGTACAATAAACTGCTGCTCAAGGAATAGTCTCTCCATGTCCTTCGGAAAATTTCTGTGGGCATTAACTCCAGCCCAACGCACCATCGTCAGGAAAGTTGAGCAGATCAGCCAAAAAGACGTGAATGCAGAGGCTGCTGTAAATTTCAACCATACTTGCCTTCAAGAGGACTTGCTACCTACATACACTAATATATATATATATATATAGATAGATATATATATATATATATATATATATATATATATATATATATATATATATATATATATATATATATATAGATAGATAGATAGATAGATATATATATATATATATATATATATATATATATATATATATATATATATATATATATATATATATATATATATATATATATATATATATATATATATATATATATATATATATATATATATATATATATATATATATATATATATATATATATATATATATATATATATACAGTAGTCACTCATAGTACGCAAGTTCAGAGTACACGAACCGACCCATTTTTTTTTTTAAATTATAGTGTATTTTCTTATTAATACGCGAATTTAAGTCATTGTATGCGAAATGGCAGCGAAGAGTGGCCCAAATCCTGGGTTGCCCCGAGTATGCAACATTGCCACCCCAAGAGGCGATAGCAGTTGCCTATGCTCCGCCCACCTTGTGATGTCGATGATGCACACTCATCACATGATGCCCAAATGCTCCGCTTGAAGGGTGGTGAGAGAGGCTCAGCAGAGGAAACACACGCACACAGAGGGTACACTCGTAAATCCAGCTACGTTCTCGTCTACTCTGAGGCTATTGTTTTGTGCGCCAGGATGTCTGCCCCGTTCTTGAGAAAGAAGTGCATCACCCATGCCATGAAGATGGAAGTCATTCAGAAGAAGGAGAGTGGGAAGGGTAACACTGCCATTGGGAAGGAACTCAGCTTGGCAGAAGCGACAGTACGAACAATATGGGCAAACAGGGAGGCCATAAAGAAGACTGTTAAGATGTATGGGACAGTGGCACTTGAAGCGAGATGCAGGCTGACCAACCAGACAGTAATTCTCATGGAGCAATACCTGACAACATACATCCTAAGAAAAGAGAAGGAAGGAGTTTCACTGAACGAGCACTACATCAGGGACCAGGCCAAGATTTCCTACAAAGCTGCAGCTCTGAAGCTTGGTGTCAAGAAACCATTTAAAGCCTCCATAGGATAGCTATTGCAATTCCTGAAGAGGAAGGAGCTACGTCACATTTGCCTCACCGGTGAGAGTGCATCAGCGGATGAAATGGCAGGCAGGGACTATCCAGCCATCCTAAAGGGGATGATTGACGAGGGTGGCTACAGCAGGGACCAAATTAACAATATTGATGAAATGGCCCTATACTACAAGGCTATGGCAAAGTCTACATACATCAGTAAGCATCAGCACCAGGCCCGGGGAAGAAAAATGGACAAGGACAGGATAACTGTCATGTTTGCCGTGAACTTGTCAGGCTCACACAAGATGCAGTCTGTTGTGGCTCATACCGCAGCACACCCTAGATTTTACAAGAATCTTCCTTGCATGGATGATAGTGGGGTGTATTGGTACAGCAACTCCAATGGCTGGATGATGAGCAGCATCATGTCAAAGTGGCTGCTGCGGCACTTCATCCCTGATGCCAAGGCACTTGGCATCCCATTCAAGGTGCTCCTCGTCCTCGACAGTGCCCCAAGTTATTCAACCTGGCTAGCAGACCTCAGCAAGGAGTGCAAGATCATTTTTTTGGCACCCAGAATGACCTCTCTCATCCAACCACTAGACCATGAGCTAATTGCAACAGTGAAGCAGCTATACCACCAACGCCTCTACGATTACCTCCATAGCAAGATCGACAACTCTGAGGAACTGCAGGCAATTCTTGGCTTGAACACTGTTGGGAGTGATGTCATGGATGCCGGGGATGGTTTGGACTAGCCACCCGCTCCACCCGCTTCACCCGCACCACCAGCTTCAACTCCAGATAAGAATATTATGGCTTTTGGGCGGTCTTTCAACCTCAAGGATGCCATTACCTTCCTGTTGTCTTCTTGGGCAGATATAACTGCTGCAACAGTTAACCATGCTTGGCGCCTCCTCGTACCGCACCTGTGTGAAATCACACCAGGAAGTAGCTTTCAGTCCCTGGCCACTGCCGAGGCAGCCACTCTCACAATTGCACAAGCTGTGCCCGGGTTTCAGGCCATCATACTGGAGGAGATCAGGGGCTTACATTCAGCAGCAGTGGAGCAGGATTCCCAGGAAGTCGTGCAGCGAGTGGACGAGGCCAACACAGAGCAGGAGATCACAGCAGAAGAGCCAGCAACACCAGTGATGGAGAGTGAAGATTTGTCCATGGTGAAGCTCAGCCAGGTACTGTGTGCCCTTGATAAATTCAAGGAAGAATTCAAGGACATCGTACACTCTCAGTTGCGATTGGAGGAGGTGATGACTTTACTGGACAGAACCTTCTGCTACTACAAAGACAAACACAACCAGGAAGTAAACAGACGGAAGCAAACCCTCATCACCCGTTACGGCTTGAAGAAAGTGAGGAATTACTCCCTACAACATCAGAAAAGCCATATCCTGAGGGGGATCAAGAGGATGATGCGATGTCTGAGGTGTCAGAAATAGACTTTGAAGGGTTTATGAATGAAGTGAGTGCATTAGCTAGTGAAAGCGTCGAAAGTGCTGGTGACGAGAGTGGTGAGGAAGGTGGTGTGTTTGGTGATGTGGTGGGTGATGTAGGAGAAGCACGCTAAGTGCTTCATCCTGCCTCAGATCCCCTTCTTACCTCCATCCTGTTGTCCCCTTGGGTTAAGGTGAGCAGCCATATTCTTGTTGGATTAGTTAAACCATATCCTTGTTGATTTAGTAAAGCCATAATCATTTTGGTTTACTTTATCTTAGGTAATATGTCTTAGATAGTTTCCCTGTACAGTACAATACTTAGGTCTGAAAGGAGTCTCAAGGGTTGCCCATGAAGGGGGGTGCCGCCCATATGTAATTTTTCCTATAAGTTTATGTATTCTGAGTACGCGAATTCCTAGTATGTGACGTCCTCTGCCGCCCATATACTCACATACTATGAGGGACTACTGTACAAGTATATATATATATATATATATATATACCCCTTGTGGCTGGAGGAACACAATCTGGACACACTGTGGGGTGGTACTACTACTCTGCAGCCAAGTTGTGTTATGAATAATTTGCCACCGTATTCCCTGCGTGTCGTAAAAGGTGACTAAAAGGGGAGGGGTGAGGGGACTAGGGACCCTCTCCTCTGTTTTTCTATTTCCTGCAATGAAACGGGAAATATAAAGGGATGGGGGATTGAGTTATCCCCGTACCCTGAAGATTGGGTCTATGAATGTGTGTGGATGTAGTGCGATTGAGACTAAAAGGGAGGAGATTGGAAGAATGTTTGTGAAAAGAAAGTTGAGTGAGTTAGCTTTGAGTGAAAAGAAAGATGAAAGGGAAAGGTGTGTCTAAGTTTGGAAGAGTGAATGGAAGATTGTGAGGTGCTGATAGAGGAAGGGCGAGAGGAGGTGTGACCTAGTTAGTGAGCCTGAATGTGCAGCAGTGTGTGATTGAATGGAAGGAGGTGCCATCGAGACTGATGTGGGTGAAAGCGAAATTAGAACGTGGGTTGTGGGTATTTGTGAGTGCATATGGGCCTGGTAGCGAAAAGGATGCAGAAGAGAGGGAGTCTTTCTGGAATGATGTTGATGAGTGTCTGCAGAGTTTTGGAGCGAATGTGAATTTGGTAATGATGGGAGATCTGAATGCTAGAGTGGGAAACGTAGCAGTTGAAGGTGTAGTTGGTATGAACTGTGTGTCTGGAAGAAGTGAAAAAGGGGAACGCATGATAGGGATGTGTGATGAGCGAGAGAAGTTGATTGGACATACCTTGTTTGAGAAGAATGATATTTATAAATATATATGGGTGAGACAAGAGGGTGGAAGGGTTTTTGATAGAGCATTGATGAGCTATATGGTTGTGTCCAGGAATGTAACAGGAAGATTGTTGGATGTGAAGTTTATGAGAGAAGAGGGTGGAGGTATGTCTGACCACTACCTGGTGGAGGGAAAGTTGAGAGTAGGTAAGAGATGGGTGAGAGCTAGGAGAGTTAGATGTGGCAGGGAGGTTTTAAAAGTGAGTTGGATAAAAGAAGGAAAATGATAAAGTATCAGGAGAAATTGAAAGATGATTGGAATGCAGTGAAAGATCAGAATATCAAGAGAATGGTAATGTGGAGGAGGAATGGCAGTTGTTTAAGAGTGCTGTGATGGGGTATGCGAAAGAGGTGTATGGTGTGAGACGAGTGGGTGGTGGTGTAAGAAAGGGAAGAGAATGGTGATGCGAGGAAGTAAGTATGCCTGTGGCTGAGATCAGACGTGCATAACTGAAGTGTGGCTGCAGAGGAAAGATGAGGCATCATATGAGAGGTATAAGGAAGAGAGGAATAGGGCGAGAAGGGCTGTGCATAAGTGGCAGTAGTTGAGAGGTGGGGTAGGCGGTTGACTGAGAATTTTCAACAGAATAAGCAAATGTTTTGGAAAGAGGTGAAAAGGGTGTGAAAGGGAGAGTTTGGGAAGGAAGAGCGAGTAAAAGAGGAGGATGGAAGGATGTTAACTGAGATGGATGCAGTAAGGAAGAGATGGGAGGAGTATTTTGAAACACTGTTAAATGTAGAGGAGGAAAGGGAGGCTGAGATTGTGGCAGATAGAAGGATGCAAGGAATAATTGTGTTGGGAGAGTTGAATGATTCTTTGATCACGATAGGGGAAGTGCAGGAGGAAGTAAAGGAGATGAAAACAGGGAAAGCTGCAGGTTTGGATGGGTGTGCTGTGGAATGCCTTAACCCACCACATCCTGGCAGATTTTTCACCACTGACCCCCCCAATCCCCGCAGATTTTGCTTTTTTTTTTTTTTTTTGTCTGAAAAACGATGGCAGATCACAGAGAAAGTCCTCACCTCCTAAACAGGTGAGCCTCCACACGCCCGGTACTGGTACTGTTTTCTCTGTCCTGTTTTCTAGGGTTGGGGTAAGTATTGGAAATCACTCAGAATTAATTTGGTGCAAAATAACATGTAGTACAAGAATATATTGGTTTTCACACAAAAAAATAGGCAATATAAGCGTTGTTCCACTGACCAATCACCTGAAAATCGCCAAATTCTTGCACATATGACTCGCTATGTTGTTTCAACCTACATTTTATTTTTTAACTTACATAATACTTTTCCACTAACATTATACCAGTTTCCACGTTATATAACTGTTATCACATATTTACAGGCCTTATGATAATACAGTATTCAGTGTAATATTAGCGCATATTTACACAGTGAGAGAACTCGCTATGACTGTTGTTTCAACTTTCATTCTATTTTTCGACTTCCATAATACTTTTACACTAACATTACACCCATTTCAACTTTATATAACTATTATCACATATTTACAGGCCTTATGATTATATTTAGCGTTAATATTAGCGCATATTTACATAGTGAGCAAACTCATTCTGACTGTTGTTTCAACTTACTTTCTATTTTGCAACTTATATAATATTTTTCCACTAACATTACACCTGTTTCCACATTATGTAACTGTTATCACATATTTACAGATCTTACTATTATATTTAGTGTCATATTATTGCATATTTACAGGCCTTAGTATTATAGTGGGCGTCATATCATCGCAAGCACACACAGTATCAGTAATGTACCAAGGTGTGGTATTCCCAGAAACATAGCCCAATGCAAATCTTACGTTGCAAACTACACACTCGTACCTCGTTTCTCATCTCATAGTTGTTTCTCTCGCTTTGGACCGGCTGCATATGTGACAGTGGCGCTGGAGTTCAGGATGGCACGGTTGAGGAGGGATGGTGCTGAGGAAGTGGCGTCCTGTGATTCGCAGGGGAGTCTGGGCAGCAGTGGCAGGGCGGTGTGGTGGTGGGGCCTGTCCTGCGTGTACCTGCTGATAATTTCACGAGACAGCTCCCTCACAAACCCCTCAAAGGTCTCAGAGGTTCCTGTTGTCTTGATGTGGAGGTAGTGTGCATTGAGGACTGTGATATCAAGCAAGTGGAAAAACAGCTTTTCGTCCCACTTCATCGTGGTCCTGGCACACTCCACACTGGAAATCATGGAGTCAAACTGGTCTACTTGCCTCATGTTGACATTGTAGTCCGGTTCCGACTCCAGTTTCCAAACGTGGTGCCTCTTCTCACTGTGGTAATCCACGGAGTGTGTAAGGTGAATGAGGGGGCAGTGTACCGTCGACAGCAGGCAAAATTCCCTGTTGTGGTTCCATATGGTGGTGAGGATGTTATCTGTCTTGAAGAAGACCACCTCATTCTTGTCAAGTTTCCTCCCAGCCTTGACCATGTGCTGACGGTTTTTCTAAACTGTGCCAGACTCTGGTGTCGTGAAGGTGAAGGTACCGAGCAAGAAGGGGTTAGTGTACCAGTTGTCCAGGTACAAGACGTGACAATGATGAAGGTACTCCTCTATCATTGTCTTCACCACAGCCTCAGAGAGTCCAATACTTCAATCTTCTATTATGTTTGTCTGTGCGCCAGTGTACAAGACTATGTCTTGCACATAACCAGTCTTACAGTCACACATAACAAAGATCTTGAACCCCTCAAACGGTGTCTCTTGCTGGGTATATGCTGACGAAAAGAAATATTGCCTCTTTGCAACACGAGACTCTCGTCTATGACAAGGTCTCTGAAAGGATTGAAAGATGAGCAGAACTTTTCATGCAGGTGATCAAATACCATCCTTATTCTCCTCATTCTGTCAGTGTTATCAGCATTAGCAGGGTCGTCAGCATAGTAAAAGTGGAGTCAGCTCAGAATTGGTTGGAATCTATTATGACCTATTACCTTCTGAAAGAAAGGTGTGCTGGTCATTGGGTCTGTAGATCAGTATCCCGGAATTTGTCTTTTCCGTACAATACCCATAAAGAGAACCAGGGCCAAAAAGATGAACATCGCACCTAGGGTTACTGGGTAGTCATATTATTAGTAGTGCCTGCTCGTCGTACCTTGATGCTCGCTTTCACGGCGCTGGCTGCTTGCAAATAAATTTGTCTTCTCCACATTCCGCTCCACAAACTCCTCACCATAGAACAGGTGGAAGAAATCCACCCTGGTGGAGCCTGCATGGAGTCCAGGAGCTGTGCAGCCAGACTGCCACTCCTCCATGAAGGGGGGAATGATGGGCATAAAGTCACTCCCATCTTCCCAGTCCCATGACACACCAATGTCTCCAGCCTTGTTTCCATCGTCGCCTTCGTCGGGATGTGGAGGAGAGGGTGGTGGGGGTGGTTGTGGAGGTGGAGAGTGGCACCCTTCTCCACTCGCTCTTCCTCCCTCTCCCTTTTCCCTTCCTCTTTCCCTTACCCTTCCTTCCTTTCCCCACATCATGGGGCTGTGGGGAGGAAGTGCGAGAATCTTGCAGGGAGAAAGAGGTGTTAGGGAGAAGCTCCTCACCTGCCTGCTGCCCAGGTGATCCACATGCCTGCCCTGCCTCCCTGCCACCACCACTTTCCCTTTCAATGATCACTCCCGCCCAACCACTCATGCCTTTCTTAGACAAAGCACTAGCCTTCAGCTCCCCGCGGTGAAATCCTTTCCCTCCCCAACTGCAAGGTAACACCACATCCTATGCCTCCATCCTCATCCTTGTCCTTATTCTCGTCCTCTTCAGAGCCTTCATCTAGGGGCTGGAAAGAGGTGTGTGCATGTGGTTGAGATGCAGTCTGGCGTTCCCTCGCCTTAGGGTACGTGACATACCGCCGCTTCCTTGGCAACGGTACCTCCTCATCACTGCTACTCGTTTCATTGTCAGGCAGCACGTAGTCCTTGTCCTCTACATCATCGTTTAGTGGAGAATCGCTGTTACCTGTGAAGGAATCAAGGGCAGCTTGAATTTTGTCGTCAGAGTGACCGAGACAAGGGTGCTCACGGGTCACACGGGGTCGGGGAGCTTTCCTACCTGGCAGCGGGTTGAGGAAGCTCTCCCAAGTAAATGTACCGAAAACCACATGTGAATTTTGAAAGTTGTGCAAATGACGGACCTTGCAATTGCAAAATGTGTAAAGATGTCGTCGGGAATCACCATGACAAAACGATGCAATGTGTATACACGTTGACAGGACGCCTCGGGTTAAAGGTGGTTCAGCGACTATTGCTGAGTGGTTAGTAAGACTATTGAATGTGTTTTGTGAGAGGTATGGTGCCAATTGACTGGGCAAGTGCTTGTATGATTCTGTTGTATAAAAGCAAGGGTGATAAGCATGAATGTAATAGCTTTAGGGGTATAAGTCTGTTGAGTGTTGTAAGTTGTATGGAAGAGTGTTAATTAAGAGAGTTAGAGAGCGTACAGAGGGAGTGATTGGTGATGAGCAGTGTGGCTTTAGGAGAAGAAGGGGATGCATGGATCAAGTGTTTTTTAAGAACACTCCCCCAGTATCCCTGCCTGTCGTACAAGGTAACTGAAAGGGTTGGCGGAGGTTTAGTGCCCCTCCCCGGAAAACAACTAACTAAAAAGTCGAACAAGAAGCCTCGGACAAGGACTGACCAAAAAATGACGACTCAGGACCGGACAAAAGACATGGTAGTTGCAACATGGAATATAAGAGGTGCGAATGATGAGGTGAAAGAGAGAGAGATTGTCCAGGTGCTTCAGGGTGCGGAAGTTGATGTATGTGGAGTAACTGAAACTAAATGGAGAGGTGAGAGTGTCTGAGAATGGGAGTATGGATGGGTTATATGTGCAGTAGGTGAGAATGAGAAGGAAAATTGTGAGTAAAAGATGGAAGAAGAACATAAGAGAGTATGGATCAGTTGGGTCAAGGATTGTGTGGGTAAGATTGAAAGTTGGAATACAAATGTGGTCAATTATGTGCGTGTATGCACCAACGCAAGATCGTGCAAGCAGAGTGAGAAAAGAGTTCTGGACATATGTGGAAGTGTGCATGGAAAAGTTTGGAAGGAATGAGAGAGTATTTTTGATCGGTGATATGAATGGTAAAGTAGGGAATGTGAAGGTGGATGAAATAGTTGGTGAGTGGGGTGTGCCTGCTGAGATAGATGAAAATGGCAGTGCATTAGTGGACATTTGTGCTGGGAGGGGGTTGGTGATAGCAAATACCCTCTTCAGGCATAAAATTATTCACATGTATACATGGCGAGTGATGAGAAGGGTAGGTGGTGAACTGAATGAAAGGAAGGCAATGATTGATTATGTGTGTGTAGATGAAAGGATGCAAAGATGTGTAATGGATGCAAGAGCTTACAGAGGTTGGGGGAGTGGACTTTCTGACCACTACTTGGTGGTGGCCAGAATCAAGATCCAAATAGGATGGAGAAATAGAAGAAGGGAAGGACGGGAAGAAGGAGTATTTGCAAGGAGAGTGGAAAGGTTATAAGAGGATGAGAAAAAGGCAGAATATAAGAGAGAAGTGGAGGAACGATTGGGCAAATACGAATTGGAGCAGATGGGGGACGTGGAAGGTGTGTGCAAGATATTCACAGAAGAAATATGTGCAGCATGTGATGTGGTGTGTGGGATGAAGAGAAGACGGAGGGGGGTGCAAGGAACAGCGTGGTGGAATGAAGAGGTGAGACAAGCTGTGGCACAAAAGAAGAAAGCATACAATGAATGGATGAGAGATAGGGGCGTGGAAGAAGTAGAGAGGCGGAAGAGAGAGGTGAAAAGATTAGTAAGAGAGAGTAAGAAGAGAGTGGATGAGGAATTTGGAAGGAATTTCAGTGTAAAGTGGAGGGACTGTAAGAAAATGTTCTGGAGAGAGGTGAAGAGAGTAAGACAGGGTGGAAGTGAAGTTAGCAGGGGAGTGAAAGATATAAATGGTAGATTACTAGTGGAGAAGGGAGAAAAAGTGAGCAGATGGAAAGAACACTTTAAGGAATTGTTGAACATAGAGGATGGAAGTAATGCAAGTATAAGTGGCTGGGGAATGGCTGGGAGAAGGAGGGAGGTGAGAAGACAGGAAGAAATCAGTAGGATAGAAGTTGTGAAAGCAATGAAGAAAGTTAAATTGGGGAAAGCCCCAGTAATTGATGGAGTGTGTGGTGAAATGTTGAAGCATCGGGGAGAGATAGTAGTAGAATGGATGTGGAAGATGAGCAGATTGGCCTGGGAGGAAGGTAGAGTCCCGGAGGATTGAAAGTCAGGTATAATTATTCCCTTGTACAAAGGAAAAGGGGAAAAAGAAGTGTGTGGTAATCATAGGGGCATTTGTCTTCTTAGTATAATAGGAGAAGCATATGGTAAGATACTTACTGACAGAGTTAGAGAAAGAACAGAGGAATTAGTTGGAGAAGAACAGAGAGGCTTTAAGAAGGGAAGAGGTTGTGTAGATCAGCTATTCATTCTTAGATCTTTAGTGGAAAAGTTGCTAGAGAAGGGAAAGAAGTTGTATGCGGCTTTCATGGATTTGGAGAAAGCATATGACAGGGTGGATAGACAAGGATTGTGGAAAGTATTAAGAATATATGGAGTAGATGAGAAGTTGTTGAATGCCGTGAAGAGTATGTATGGTGGTGCTAAGGCTTCAGTGCGTGTGGATGGTGAACTGAGTGATATTTTCTCTTTGAAGGTTGGGTTGAAACTGGGATGTGTCATGTCTCCATGGTTGTTCAATCTGTACATGGATGGGGTAATAAGAGAGATACAAGGTAGAGTAGTGGATGTTGGAGTGGCCCTGGTGGGAGAGGGTAGTGTTTGGAAACTCCCTGTAGTTGTTTGCAGATGATACTGTGTTGTTGAGTGAAGACGAAGGGGAGCTGCAAGGCTTGGTGGATGAGTTTGGGAGAGTGTGTAAGAAACGGAATCTAAAGGTGAATGTAGGGAAGAGTAAAGTGATGGTCTTTGAGAGAGGTGAAGTCAGTGAATGTACAGTGAGATTGGATGGTGAGGAATTGGAAAATGTGAGTACGTTTAAGTACCTGGGTAGTGTGATGAGTAAGGATGGAGGTTTGGAGGGTGAAGTGTTCGAAAGGGTACAACAGGGAAGAAAGGTTGCTGGTTCCTTGAAAGCCGTGATACGAAACAGGGAAGTGAGCATGGAAGTGAAAAAGTTACTACATGACAGTACTGTGATACCAACCCTAACGTATGGAAGTGAAGTTTGGACGTTGTTGGAAGGACACAAATCAAGAGTGAGAGCAGTGGAAATGAGTTATT
The DNA here is from genome assembly GCF_032717465.1 of Coenobita brevimanus. Taxonomy (NCBI): domain Eukaryota; kingdom Metazoa; phylum Arthropoda; class Malacostraca; order Decapoda; family Coenobitidae; genus Coenobita; species Coenobita brevimanus. The sequence continues at coordinate 16,420,679 of NC_136981.1, forward strand.
TAAGAGGAGCCTGTGGGGTCACATGGAGAGACAGGCTGACAAATGAGGATCTAAAGGAGCATTGTGGTGTGGTTGTGGATGTGATAGGATGCATTAGGAGGAACACACTGAGGTGGTTTGGCCATGTGGAGAGGATGGAGGGTGAAAGACTGACGAAGAGAGTGTATGTGAGTGAGGTGGAGGGGGGGGAGGGAGGGGGAGGCCAAGGATGAGATGGAGGGATGGGGTGGAGAGGTATATGAGAGAGGGGGGTGTGAGTTGGGAGCAGGGCAGTGAAATGGCGGGGGACAGAGCGACGTAGAGGTGATTTGTTTGTGGCCAACCCGAACGAGATTGAGGCGTCTGACAATAGATAGATAGATAGATATGAGAGAAATGAAGGTTTTGTGGACTGTTTTAAGATTGTATGGACTTTATGGTAGGTTGCTAAAAGGATTGAAAAGTTTTTATGTAAATAGTAGAGCGTGTGTAGGAGTGGGAAATACTGTACTGAGTGATTGGTTTCCCGAGAGAATGGGGCTGCAGCAGGGATGTGCGATGTCACTTTGGTTGTTTAAAATTTAGATGGATGGTGTTGTAAGGGAGATGAATGCAAAAGTGTTAGGTGGAGACCCGAGGCTGGTGAATACTGATGGTATAGAGTGGAATCTGAATCAGCTGCTGTTTGCGAATGCTGCTGCCCTGGTGGCTGATTCAGAGGAGAGGTTGAGACAGTCGGTAGAGGAGTGTGTATAGGTGTGTGAATGGAGGAAATTGATAGGAAATGAGAATAAGAGAAAAGTGATGAAGTGTACGAGGTTGGTAGATGGTAGAAGGATGAATATAGTTTTGAATGGTGAGTTGATTGAGTTATTGGTGAAAAAGATCACTGGATCGGATGTCAGAGGTGTAAGGCTGAGAGGAAGACCACGAATAGGATGGATGGACAGTGCAAAGAGAGCGTTAGATGCGAGCGGAATGTCTGTTGAGGAAGGAAGAGTTTCTGGGCGTGATAGAAATGACTGGAGAGATATTGTGAATGATTAAATGATGACGCAGCCTGGCGGGGATATTCTCCTGCATTTGATCTGATCAGCCGATAAAGTCAGGTGCGAGTAAGGGGATGGGTCCATTATGATGTGGGAGGGGCAAACCAGCTCAGCTGTCGGGCCCTGCTGTGGATGTCACTGATTGCACTGCGCAGTTGACACTCGGGCGGAGTGGTGCAGTGAGGATCTGTCTTTTCTCCCCTTGGTACTATGATGCAAATGATTGTGTTTGTGTGGATGAGTAAATTGGGAGTGTGTCGTCCTGACTCGGTTACTTCTCTTTCTTTGGGGGAAGCAGCCTAGGTATGTAGATAGAAGATAGATAGATAGAAGATAGATAGATAGAAGATAGATAGATTATATATATATATATATATATATACACACACAAAATAGTCTACTATATATATATTGAAACTATTCTACTCCTCCAACATACACTGAAACTAGTCTACTCCTACAACATACACTGAAACTAGTCTACTCCTACAACATACACTGAAACTAGTCTATTCCTACAACATACACTGAAACTAGTCTACTCCTACAACATACACTGAAACTAGTCTACCCCAACATACACTGAAACTAGTCTACTCCTACAACATACACTGAAACTAGTCTACTCCTACAACATACACTGATACTAGTCTACTCCTCCAACATACACTGATACTAGTCTACTCCTACAACATACACTGATACTAGTCTACTCCTACAACATACACTGAAACTAGTCTACCCCAACATACACTGATACTAGTCTACTCCTACAACATACACTGAAACTAGTCTACTCCTACAACATACACTGAAACTAGTCTACTCCTCCAACATACGCTGAAACTAGTCTACTCCTACAACATACACTGATACTAGTCTACTCCTACAACATACACTGAAACTAGTCTACCCCAACATACACTGAAACTAGTCTACCCCAACCTACACTGAAACTAGTCTACTCCTACAACATACACTGAAACTAGTCTACTCCTACAACATACACTGAAACTAGTCTACTCCTACAACATACACTGAAACTAGTCTACTCTTAGCCAAAGTGTTAAGTAAGGCTGTATCAAACTATTCTCTTTCAGTAAGTAAAAATAACAAAATAGGTGCACATATAAAAAAAATATAAAAACTCCCGGACTGAAAATAACCGTTTTGATATAAAAAGAATTAAATAAGGAAATAAAAAAGACAAAAGTTATTAAACTTGAATAAAATATGTATAAATCTTTAATTAAATTAATTATATTTCCATTAAGTAACAGTTGCTTATGTGTCATACTAGCTAACATATTCTAACTGGAAGTGGTGTGCTGGAGAGGGACGCCTTCACTTGGTGGCATCAATATTGCATGCCCATGTATACAAGCGTCCTCTGTCTCCCTCCCTTTTACCCCGGAAAATGGATGGTAAAGTACCGAGAAGGGGAATATAGCCTGCAGTCCACCGGGTTCACGTCTCACATGAACCTGGTGCTTCACCAACTACTCGAACTACTACTATTGGTGCTGCTCCTGCTACTAGCCTACAGTACCATCATCACCACCACCACTACAACAACAACAGCAACAACAACAACTACTTCTACTACTACTACTACCACTACTGCTACTACCACTGCTGCTACTACTACTACTGCTACTACTACTACTGCTACTACTACTACTACTACTACTATTTTTTTTTTTAAATATCACCTCCATCCATTGGTGAATTATATTGTGAAGATCAAAACCAACCTTGCTAATACAGTTCACCATTTAGAGTTGTAATGTGAAGGTTAACACTAACCTTCATATTATAATCCGTTGACCCCAAGCACGCCAACGGCTGTGGTTACCAACCATCTACTATTACTATTATTATTTTATTTTTTATTTTGATATTGCAGTGTAAATAAAGACATTAAACTATTGGAGTCGCTGGTCTATGCAACTCTCGACCACTGTAGCATCGTAATCCATACCCGCCAGAGAGACAGGCCTGAGGGCTGATGATCTTGTGCCCCTGAGACATAGCAGAGCAGACCTCACGAGGGATTATGACAGTCGACATCTCATCCAGGCCATAACAGAACTCTGCGGTTGACGTTTCTTCTCAGAAAGAACCTCTGCCACTCTTGAGTAGAATCTCGCTGCCTCTGGACCCATCCCACCTGATGGCGTGAACACAAGGGGAGTGAATCGACTGTGGTCCACATGTTGGATCCTTTCTTGATAATTTCTATTTTTTTCTTGTTCATTCCTTTTGTGTGCAGCTTCGAGAGGCAGTTCACGATGACATGCTGCCATGGGATCGAATATCCTGATGTCGAAGAACGCCCTCTCCCCACGTGTCCAGAAACCTCGAGCACTGACATCCACTCTTGCATCATTTGATGTGTTTGCTGTTCTGTGGGTGAAGTGCTCGCCGTCCAGGGGTAGCAGAGCTGGCTCAATCATGACATCATGGCATATTTCCTGCAGCATTTTGGCAGTGAGGTCGCGTACTTCATCGTGTCGGATGCAAACAAAGCCTCCCTTCTTGCATACCATTGCATGGTTTACATCAAAGGCAGTGCCACAGGCACAGTGTTGAGGTAGGTTCTCTATTGGCCACCCATATCTCAAGGCTATGGCGTCAATAAATTCTTGTTTGTTGAACTGGAAGCCTTTTGCCTTGAGAGGCAGGGTTGTGAGCCAGTTCGATGCCCCAGCCTCCAGTGCAGTTTCAACTCATTTGAACTGGTCTGGTGTTAGATGTTCGATTATGTGTTGCAGCTGGTCTTTTTGTCTTGCTTCACGCTCCTTGCTTATCTGTGTCTTTATGTCTTTCTGCCTTTGGTGGTTGCTTTCACTCGCCTCAACCTGGGCGCAGATCTTCTGTGACAAAGATTCCGTGAGCCTGAGTGAATTTCTGTGTTCATAGCTTGGCACGGCTACTGGATTTATAATGCCAAGGCCTCCCATCCTGGGTGGTAGTGCTAGAAGGTCCCTCTCTTCTGGTGTGGGGATGTGGCCATTGGTTAGAGATGGGAGGAATGAATCCCTGATTGCATCCTCCAGTGGTTGTAGCAGCAACTCGATGTCTGGTATGGTTCTCATCACGAAGGTCCACTTGTGCTTTACACCATGGGTAAATGCACTGTATGCTGCATGGGGTTCTGTTTTTACGTGGCTGGATAGCATATGAATTTCTTCTACCCATATCTTTACCTTATTTCTCACATATTTGTCTTTGAATACCTTAGTTCCAATCACAGCCCCTAGATGCCTCTGACCTTCTTTGGTCACTATCACGTTTGTGCCTCTAAATGCTTCTTGTGCATCTTGATAGTAAGCTGGTTTCATGATCAAGATGGACTTACTTGCATTAGGGTAGTAACCTATTTCAGGGCCATGAGATGTTACAAGGTCCCACCATTTCCTCACATCCTCCACCTTGCCAGCACCAGTGAGATCATCTGCATAGGCTACCTGTTTTACATTGGTGGCCTCGTATTTGATCTGTTGTTGCAGCACTGTCATCACCAGGGCGTACATAGCCATGGCAACGGGGTCCCCCTGGGTAGTTCCTTCTGTGGACTGGATTACACCAACATCGTGAGCCGCTGTCTTACCCACAATGTAGAGGTCTGTGGGTTCTTTGTAGGTGTTTTCCACATATTGGACAAATGCTGGGCATTTAACCTTGATATTGTGCAGCATTGCCTCCCAGTTGATGGAATTAAATGCATTTGAGGCATCAACTAATAGTACTGCCTGACAGTCCTCTTCCCCAAATATTTTCCTCATGGAGTGAACTGCTGCCTCACCTCCTGCCTGCTGGCTTGCACACACCTGGAGGTTGCCAACTGCCTGCTTCACATCATCTTTCACCACCTCCATGATGAATTTTCCAATAATCCATCTTAAGACTTCACCCACCCCGATGGGCCTGCATCCAGGATTCTTATCAAGGGGGATTAGTCTGCAAGCCGTCAGTGCTTCGATGTTACTGCACTGACTTGGAGCCAGCTTCCTTGCCAGTGAGGCAATGGTGTTACATAGGTCTGTTGCTGCCTCCCCAAACTTGATGTTACTGAGGATTACTCGCCAAGATTTTGCATCCAGGCCTACTACTACTACTACTACTACTACCACAACTACTACTACTACTTCTACTACTACTACTACTACTGCTACTACTACTACTACTACTACCTCCACCCCCATTACTACTACCACTACTACTGCTGTCGCAACTGATAGCACCACCACCAGCAATATCACAACCACCACAGCTACTACTACAGGATTTAGAGTGGACGTTCTCTCTGGTAACGACTCGACTTTTATCATGGTTTGCTGTATTCTGCATCCCACTGTCCACTCACATACTATTTTCCTCCCTGTGTGCATTTGGTCTGTCTATCTATCTATCTATCTATCTATATTATAATTATCCGTTTTCTGTATGTTTGTTGGTTTGTCCATTTGTTACAGTTAAACAGCAAAAATGCCGCATTGTAGTGCAATTTTTGTCAGAGCAAGATGCCACTAAAATTCTCTAACATGAAGAATTAAACAATTTCCATTCCAATCGGGCCACTGGTTCCCGAGTTATGACTCATTTCTGGACTTTTGACATCGAGCAGCTTCAGCAATCTTTAGGCGGATCACTTTCTTTGTGGGGAATGAAGTCACCCAAAACTGAATAACATAGTGTAATTTTTGTTCTAGCAAGGCACAGTTAAAATTCTCTAACTTGAAGAATAAAACGGTTTCCAGCCCAGTCGGGCCACCGGTTCCGGAGTTATGACTCATTTCTGTACTTTTGACATCGAGTAGAATAGCCACCGAAGATGGTCTTTAACCCGTCACGTCCCGAGCCTTTCCGCACCTATGACATCCCCCAGTCCCGAGCCTTTTTGGAAATTTTTTTTTTCTTCTAAAACTTCCGCTTAGGTCGAGAAACGATGGAAAATCATGAAGAAAGTGGTCTCTGTGGTCTATAAGTGGTCTGTACAGGTGCGGTTTCCCCCCGCAGGTATCGTATTCTGTAATGGGCTGGATATGCGTTTACGTTTTCTATGGTAAGGAATAATGGGACAAACAACACACAACACCTCTACATTTATTGAATTTGAACTAATAAACAATAACAGTAACAATATAATGGATTTCAGACACATATATAGGAAAAATAAGCATTGTACCATCGCGCGAGCATAGCGAGTTAGGTCCGAGTCGTAACATGCTATATGCTAAGTTACTGGTATGAGTCAACCTATCATTTTTTCTACTTGTATACTTCTGTTTCAATGACAATTTACCAATTACAACTGTTTGTAAATGTTTTCAGATATTTTCATTCATTATGATGACATGCAGCATAAGTTTAGCGCACATCAGCTTAGTAAGCGCACTCGCTATGACTCGTATTTCAACATACCAAATTGTTTTATCACTTTCCAATTATTTTCTCATTTACATAGAACCTTTCCTCCACCACTGTGAAGGTTTTCAATTATTTTCATTCATTACGAGGGCATTTAGCGATATGCTAGCGCCTGTTCCCGTAGCAACCACGATCTCAAACACTCGTGTTTCATCATCTACTTTATTTATTCACTCCAATTATATTTTCCCACTTACATTACACACGTTTACACCCCTAGAATGCACTGTACATACTTACTGCCACTATTTATTCAAGTGAGCGTGAGAATATCGCCTGAAAATACCCTCGCAAGGAATGTTTCGTCATACATAATACTCACACACTTATATACTAATTCATTCACACACTTATATACTAATTATTCACTTTATCACTTGCTGACTTTTATTTTAACTAATACGTGCCTTATTTATTCGACTAAGCGTCAGGAAATCTTATCTTTATAGACACGCTATGAATATTTGACTTAGAATATACATCATCGTATACAATAATTTGAACTTATATTATACCCGTAAGAATGTCACATAATAATAAATATATAATAAGAGGCCGTATTTATTGCACTGAGCGACAGAATATCGCATCAAACAACCCTCTCTATGTAAGTTTCAACTTAGGGCAGATTTATATACTTACACCCAATGTTTTCACTTATGTTCTACCCGTAGGCACTTTATACTAATATTTGGCGATCCACATGACTGATATTTTCACAGAGCGTCTGTCTGTCGCATTTACCTCATAATTTCAGCGTCCTTTCGCATTCACACCATGCTAAAATTGCAGCAACGCGTGATATTCACTAAAACATGGGTGAATACACAGACCCACGTCACACTGCACGCACTCATAGCGGGTGTCCTTCCTCTGTGTCGTGAGTCTCACCTGGGAATTACTGCACACGTGACACCTGCGCTGGGGCCTAGGTCTGTTGGGCTGGGGAGGGATAGGAGTGGGGAAATGGCGGCCGGATATTCTCTGGGGAGTCTGGGTAATAGGGGCAGTGCGGGGGCGCTGTTGGGGCCTTTCAACAGCATACTTAGCAAAGATTTCTCGTGTGAGCTCCCTCACAAACCCTTCAAATGTTTCCTGAACTCCTGTGGTCATGGCGTGAAGGTGGTGGCAATTCAGAGCAGTGATAACTAGCAAGTGAAAGAACAGTTTTTTATACCACTTCATCGTGGTCCTGGCACACTCTACTGTCGATATCATGGAGTCAGACTGGTCCACGAGGCGCATGTTTATATTGTAATCCATTACACACTCAGGTTTCCAAACACGACGCCTGCTCTCGCTATGGTAATCAACAGAATCAGTACGGTGCATCAAGGGGCGGTGAACCGTGGACAAGAGGCTTACTTCTCTGTTGTGGTTCCACATTGTTGCAAGGATGTTGTTGGCTTTGAAGAAGACAACCTCACTCCTTGCAAGTTTCCGCCCTACCTTGACCATGTGACGCCGGTTCACCTTTACGGTTCCACAGACTCCCGTTTCATGTGTGTGAAGATAACGAGCGAGAAGAGGGCTAGTGTACCAGTTGTCGAGGTAGAGAACGTGACCACGATGAAGGTAGTCTTGTATCATCGTCTTTACCACTGCTCCCGAAAGTCCTATACTTCGATCTTCTATTATGTCTGTCTGTGCACCGGTGTACAAGACTATGTCTTGCACGTATCCAGTCCTACAGTCACACATAACAAAGATCTTGAACCCAAAACGGTGCCTTTTGCTGTGTATATACTGTCTGAATGAAATATTGCCTCTCCACAACACGAGACTCTCGTCTATGACGAGATCTCTATAGGGATAGAATGAGGATCGAAAGGTTTGCCTAAGGTGATCAAAGACCAGCCTAATTCGCCTCATTTTGTCAGTGTTGTTTGCATTTGCAGGGTCATTAGCATCATAAAAATGGAGGCGACTTAGAATATGTTGAAACCGATTACGGCTCATCACTTGACCAAATATGGGGGTAAACACAACAGGGTCCCTAGTCCAGTAAGCAGGAATTCTATTTTTTCTTATTATACCCATCAAAAGGACAAGGGCAAAAAATAAGAACATTTCTGGAATGGAGACAGGGTAATCATAAATCATAGAATGCCTACTCCTTGTTCCCAATCTTTCACTTTCTAGGCGCTGGGCGCTTGCAAACAGGTTTGTTTGAAAAACGATCTGACCTACGAAGGCCTCACTGAAAAACAGGTGGAAAAAATTCAACCTGCTTGAATTACAGTGAATACCTGGTGCAATGCAGCCAGATCGCCCTTGCTCAGTGAAGGGGTGAATGAGGGGAGAAAAATCACTCCCATCCTCCCAATCCCACGACACAAATCCCTCGTCCCCATCACCACCTTCGTCTGGGTGGGGAGGAGATCCTGGTTGGGGAGGTTGGGGAGAAGGAGTACGGAGGGCTTCCCCACTGTCACTCCTCTTCCCTCTGTCTTTACCCTTTCCCTTTCCCTTACCCTTACGGCCTTGAGGAACATTAGGGGGCTGTGGGGATGAAATTGTTGAATATTGGGGAGCAGAAGACGTGCTGGGGAATGGTTCCTCCCCACCTTCCCCCTCCATTACCACACCACGTGCTCTCTCACGCAACCTTGCTCAACCACGTGTTAGGGGATATTGGGGAGCATAAGACGTGCATTGGAGTGGTTCCTCCCCACCTTCCCCCTCCCTCACAACCCCACGTGATAATGAACGCACCCGCACTGGCCCACGTGATCCACTCTGCCGCCTCACACTGCGTAGGGAGAGCAATGACTCTCCCACATCACTCTCACTTTCCCTAATCCCAGGACTTTCCATTTCACTCCCCACTCCCTCCACTTCACTTCCTACCTCCCCAAACAGAATGCTAGGCCCATACCTGCTCATACGACGTGGTGTGCACTCTGGGCCACGATGTGTAATCACCTCCCGTCCATACCACGTGGCAGCACGTCCCACAGCTCCGTCCTCATCCTCGTCCTCATCCTCGACCTCGAATTCTGCTTCCAAGGCACGCTGGGGATAGGGATATGATATACCACGTGCCTTCTTTGCCTCCTGCCCCTTTCTAGCAGCACGGTAAGTCATGTACTGCCGCTTCCTGGGTGACGGAACTTCCTCGTCACTGCTGGTGGTTTCTTCCTCCTCTGGCTGCACATAATCCTTGTCCATCTCCTCGTCATCCAGTGGGGAATCACTGTCGCCGGTAAAGGTGTCCAAGGCAACTTGAATTTCGCTCTCTGAGAGACCTCTCTTAGCCATGTCTGAGCAGGACCGTGGCTACCAGGTGAGTGGACGAGTGGTGGGCTAGCGTGGGTCACGCGGGGTCGCCGAGTGTCCCTGCCTGGTGGCAGGTAGGGGAAGGTCAGGCGAGGGTATGTACCGCAAATCAAGCGCGAAATTTGAAAATTGTCGAAATTATGCACATTGCAATTGCACGACGTACTGGTACGTCGCCGGGACTGGCAAATGCAAATCGTTGCAATGTACCCATACGTCGTCGGGACGGGGCGGGTTAAGTGGGTTTGTGTAATGCCACGTTATGTGAAGTCCCTAATTTGCCCAGGTGAGATGCTTTGATTATATATATTTTTTTACTCTAACTTGGCCAAAATTGCCGTCTCTCCATTTTGAATACTTAGTTGTAACAAAAGATTGACATTAGAATATAATGCTAGTCACTGAGACGTGCCGTGGAAAGGATGTCGAGCCGTAGCATTGTCATCTTCTGCTGCCATGTGAAGTAATCTGCAACTGGGCGAATATCTGGGCCAAGTTAAGGTGAAAAGAGTATAGTGGGACTAACAGTATGACCGCTGCTACTCTGACTCATCACGTCCGTCTTACCCACAAGAGTTATGTTCACTGTGGTCATGTGTGGTTATTCACTTCTCGGGGTCTATTCATGGTACAGTTTTTAGTCGTGGGGTCCTGTGTCTGTTTATGTTTATTCATTCATTTATTTACATATTTTATTAGTTATATTGCAGTTCAAGAGAGCTATGACTTCTGAGAGAGAAAGCATAAATTATTTATTCACTTAATCTTCAATGTCTTGCTCAAAGTTATCTTGTACTTGAGTTTATTATGAGGCTTGTGACATGTATTTGCAACTCTATATATTAAATTCCTAAGTTACATGTGCCGCTTCCAATAAACCATAACAAGGAAAGGTTGGTGAAGTGAAGGTCCTACGAATAAAAACGAAGCAAGGGACTGAGTAGGCGTTACAAGAGATGTGAGATAGTTTTAAGACATATATATATATATATATATATATATATATATATATATATATATATATATATATATATATATATATATATATATATATATATATATATATATATATATATATATATATATATATATATATATATATATATATATATATATATATATATATATATATATATATATATATATATATATATATATATATAAACACATCCATCCATATGAACATACACACTTTCATGCACACGTACATATATATATATATATATATATATATATATATATATATATATATATATATATATATATATATAAAATAATAATTTTTATTTTATTTTTTGTATTTTTATTTTCATTATTATTTTTTTAATTTTTTACACTTTTAACCTTATGTTACTTATAAACTAAAATGCTTAATCCTAAAACTAATCACCTAACAGACAAATAGCTAACCTATACTAAATCCTAAGAGAAAAATAACTAGAAATACACTAATGGTAAAAAAGCCTCGACCAAGAGAACACCATCGACTGCAGATATGAAATGCCTTTCTACATTACATACCTGCACTCATCACCTGGTGACTGTCACTCGAGGCACAACCTAATATAGGGGACATCAATATATGAAACGGAACCAGACAAGTCAGGAACATTTCCATATACGTCAGCTGTCGGCCCTAATTAGAATAACTTAAGAAAGATGGTATAATGTATTTACATTATTTGTACAAAAAGTGAAGAACCTCGCCCAGCAGACCACCGTCAACTGCAAGTGCCCAATACCTTTCTATATTGCACACTTGCACTTATCAGCTGGTGACTGTTAGTCGAGGAACGGGGTTTAATGTAGGGGACATCAATATTAGAAATAGATCAGTGGGTGGAGAAATTGTTTCAAATACGTCAACTGTCAACCCTAACTAACAGTACAATATATACATATTTACAGTTGATAAAAACTATAACCATACAGTAAAAAAGTCACATCACTCTGATCAGTCCGGTCTCTCTCAGGAAAGCCATCAATTTATCAGTCATAACAATGTCCCCATCACCCAGGATGGTGGAAAGGGTGAAGGGGACGTCTGCTACACTGTGGTAATTTATAAGTGAAGCACGTTCACGAATAAATCGCCGACAGCGCAGGACGATATGACTGATGGATAACTCCATTACAGATGTCACAGTGCAGTGGGAATTGTCTTTCCATATAGGGTTTCATGTGCATTAATATAGTGGCATTAAGCCGTAACTGTGCCAACACTTTTTCCTCAAGACGACTTGGACGGTTGGCAGTGTCCCAGTCGCCCAGGTACGGCTTACAAGTTAGAATATTAAGTCTGGTCCACTGACCTTGCCACAGAAGATTTATTGATTTCTTTCCGAGAGAGAGACTCGACCGTAGATCATGAGGAACGTCCCAAGTCTCCTCGAGCTCTACAGCCGACTTTGCAAGTAAGTCAGCCTGCTCACTGCCGTAGATACGACAATGACCATGCACCCAGATCAGCGTGAATGACTTGTTGCATGAATGCAACTTATTAATGATGCGGCCCTGGATCTCGTGAGAGTCCGTAGTGCAAGATGCAATTTCCTGAAGGGCTGATTTTGAATCCGAAAATATGACAAATGAGTCATGCCTAGAATTGAGAGCATAGTTTATGGCTTTGTCAATAGGAAAAAGTTCGGAGGTAAACACAGATGTATGAGTCAGCAACCGATACCTGAGGGCACATTCAGTCGACCACACACTTGCACCCACACATTCACTCGACTTGGAGCCGTAGGTGTACAAGTGGCGGGACCCCAAGTGAAGAATGATGATGTTACGAAACAAGTGGTGGACCTCCGCCTCTGGCGCCTTGGCCTTTGGTGCTGGGAGCCGTGTAACATCAACAGTAAAGCCAGGTGGCTCCCAAGGCACTATATTTTTTAACACCAACTTGTCACAGTCACTGGGGTCCACACCAAGCTCCTGAGTCAGTAAGTGGAGGCGAACGGCAAGTGGCCGACGCACCCCCCGCAGAAGGTGGTGGTATTGACGCAGGGGGGTACAGGCCACATTCCTGATATTACTTTTCCTATATGTTCGTATGCAGTACGAAAAGGCCAGGTGGTCACGGCGAATACGGAGGGGAGGCACATGACAGAATATCATTGATCATAATACTAAATAAAGTAGGACTAAGCACACTTCCCTGTGGCACCCCGTTTTCCTGGATAAATATATCCGATGTTACGTTACGAGGCAATTTGACAGAGAAAGTCCTGTCCCTTAAAAAATTTGAAATAAAAATAGGCAGATTTCCTCTTAAACCATAAGCATAGAGCTTCATTAGTATACCTTGTCGCCATGTCATGTCATAGGCTTTATGGATGTCCAAGAACACCCCTATCATAAATTCTTTATTGGCAAATATCTCTGAAATACAATGCTCCAAATTCATTAAATGATCTAGTGAACTTCTGTATTTACGGAAGCCACATTGTTGATCATTTAACAAATTCTTCGACTCTAAAACAAAAAGAAGCATGTTGTTTACCATTCGTTCCATGACCTTACATAGACAAGAAGTCAACACAATAGGACGAAATGAAGTGGGATTCATAAGACGACCAGCCTCTTTGGGTATCGGTATGACGTGAGCAAAGTGCCATGAGTTTGGGAACCTTCGAGACGCCCAAATCTCATTGTAGAATGCTAACATCTTAATCAGGTTGTGCTGATTAAGATGCTGGATCATACCGTACGTGATGCTGTCTGGTCCAGGGCTGGTGTCTTTACAGGATTTAAGGGCAAGGAGCAGTTCATCTAGCATAAACTCTTGGTTGTACGGGAAGTCTACGTCTTCTGTGGCAAAGTCAATGATCTGTAGCTCAGCCGTGCGTTTATGATGTTGGAAACGCGGATCATAATTGGCTGAGCTACTTACATGAGAAAAACTCCTGGCGAGGATGTTAGCAACGTCCACGGGCTGGTCATAGATGGTATTATCGACCTGCAGGGTGGTAATTGGGAAACATGGGCCTTTATTATTTAATATTCTTATGGTGGACCAGACTTTACTTAATGGTGTTGTATGAGTCACCATGGACACAAAGGACCGCCAGGAGTCACGTTTGGCCCTTCTTATTATTCTCCTTGCCTCAGCCCATGCCTGTTGGTATGCAATAGAATTTTTCTCAGTGAGCTGACTATCAAAAATCCTGTATCTCCTATTGCATTTTCTTAATGCTTGTAGGCAATCTTGCGTCCACCAATGTGCTCTGTGCTTCGCATGAACTGTAGAAGTCTTGGGAATAGCAGCCTCAGCTGCGTGTAATATGGAAGTAGTTACATTTTCGACCTTAACATCTATGGTCTCCCCAGATATATCTAAATTGGCGATCCTTGAGAAGGATCCCCAATCTTCTTTCTTATAGTTAAATTTTGGAGGTGGAGGGTCCGAAACAATGTCGCGTGTATAGGAAAGACAGATGGGTAAATGATCACTTCCCAAAGAGTCGTCATAAGGGTCCCATGAGAAATCTTCATGTATACCAGGGGAGGCCAAAGATAAGTCAATGGCCGAAAAGTTACCAGTACGATCATCTACATGAATCGGTCTACCATCGTTCAGAAGACAGAGGTTGGACTGTAGTATTAGGTCGGGTACTTGCTCCCCACGACCATCAATCCTCAAGCTACCCCATTGATAGTGATGGGCGTTAAAGTCGCCCAGCACTAACTTATTCCTAGGTAGATGTTCAACTAGTGAATTTAAAGCATCACTATCAATGAGGCCATGTGGAGGACAATACAGAGAGCAAATAAACAGATACGTGTTACTAAATTTTACTCTGCACGTGACTGCTTCCAGAGTAGAATTTAGAATCACTTCCGTTTGTGGGTGTGATTTGTGTGTGTATATGGCGACTCCGTGACCTTCAAATCTTCTATATGAGTGGTAGTGTTTTAACTGTGGAGGATCAGGATGATCTTCCAGGTGCGTCTCCTGTAAACAAATAACGTCTGGCCTGTGTATTGACAGCAAGATTGCTATTTTTGGTAACTTATTCCCGACACCTCTACAATTCCACTGTAATAAAGTGAATGCGGCGGTTTAAGATTTTTGAGGGTGGCCAGTGTGCTTAGTTTTTTTATGCCCCCCGCAACCAGGTGATTGGCTACCGAGGGACCTTTCCCGGTGCTTGTTCAAGGAGACCTCCATATTTTCATCAATGACAAGGCTCCCAGACTCCACCAAGGAAGAGCTATTCTTTCTCTCACTCGCTGGACCAGGATCAGGAAGGACATGAGGACGTGACTGTTTGGTGAGGGTGATCAAGTTAATTTTGTTAGACTTGTCAGGCTTTTGTTTTGACTGCATTGACTGCGAAGGAGCAGCGGCAGCCTGAGAGTAGGAAGCAGCAACGGGGATGTCCGTAAGAGAGTTGGAAGTACAGGAGGCTTAGACTGAGAGGTAGGGCGTGGGGCATGAGGAGCCAATGTTAGGTCAGTCTGTGTCTCAACGGTGCACATCACGGGACGGGACACAACCGCCAATGCATAGGAGATATTAGGCTTGGAAGTTCCATGCAACTCCTTCACCTTCTTCCTAGCATCATAGAAGGAAATGCCCTCTGTCGCTTTCACTGTGCAGACCTCCTTCTCCTCCTTCCACTTGGGACAAGCCCTCGAGGAAGTGGAGTGAGCATCCTTGCAGTGAAAGCAACACTCAGTCTCGGATGTACAGTTGTCAGCAGAGTGACCTACAGCCGCGCACTTGCCACACACGATGTTGGAAGCCCGACAAGCCTTTTCATGGTGTCCATAGAGCTGACATTTTGAACAACGAAGGGGATTGGGGATGTATGGTCTGACATTTACTATTTCATATCCTACTTTCATATTTGTAGATAGAGATATTTTCCCAAAAGTTAATACTACTGTGGCTGTCTTCATCCTTACGCCTTCCTGAAAACGAGTAATAAATCGTGCATCAATGACATCCTGATGAGCAAGTTCCTGTATGATCTCTTCCTCACTCATCACCATGAGATCCCTGCAAGTGATAAAACCCTTGCAGGAATTCATGGATGTTGGGATCTTGGCCTTGATATCATGGCAATGAAACTTGCGCAGCTTCAGCAAGTCTTTAACCTGAGAGGAGTTGAACGTCTTAACCAAGAGGTCTCCATTTCCAAGTTTTTTTTACTTGTTCCACCTCTCCTGCACAGTGGTCAATCACCTTCTTGACAATGAAGGAATTGAGTCTGAACAGGAGAATGGAACCCAATGCATGCAGTGTCACATAGGTTGCGTTTGCCACGGGAACGTAAAGTGGGGATCGAGTCTGGCGTCCGTCAGTCTGGGGCCGGTCAGTCATGGTAAGGTTGTCGTCAGGACTCCCTCCCCCCCTGAAGGGGGGGGGAGGCAGTAGGGGCATCCGCCATAGTTACCACTTCCCCCTAAAGGGGGAAGTGGGAAGAAGGAGAAAAAACAAACAGGGGACAAAAAACCCGGGGCAAAACACCTAAGGCTAATATTGCCCTCTCAAACCACTCTAGGGAGGCCCGACCGTGTTGTTTCACGTCCCAGAGCGATCAGTGGGGGGGACCCTCCGTGGGCGAGTAAGCAAAGGTAATCTTTGGAAATAGATATAGACACCTACTATATCTCTAGGAAGGGTATGGAGGAATATTAGTAGTAGCTAGCCTAATTTTAATGGAGCTAACGCACACAAAACTAACGCCAGTGAGGCAACCCTGCAGCTACAGGAGAGATCAGCACACGTCCTCTCTATCCGCAACCATCCATCAAAGTCCTTACACTTGGTTTTATTTATTTAGTTTTTACACTGACACTGAGGATCTAACAAGAAGCCTACACATGTTGGTGGTTTGCACCTTGAGTGAAACTACGCATCTGCGGTGTCCACCTGGGAGCCAAACCTCTTCATATTTCCCTGCACCTCACCGTGGGAAAAGTTCTGGTCCGACACTGGTGAGGCGCTGTTTGCCACTGGGGGGGGGGGGCGATCCCAACACGGTGTATGCACTGTAAGCTGTAGGACTGCCCCACAGAAGCATTTGCATACATGTGATCGATGGGTCAGCTCGACCAGACAGACCGAAATTAAGCAACAAAAATAACAACTGCTGCACTGTCACTAAGTCTGTGACGAAGTAAAAAGGAATGGTAAAGTTCCTACATTCCTATCACTTTCTAGGGGATACTTACACTTTAATGTCCAGAAGCAAATTAACTGGCTTCTGACGAGGGTAATTTTTGCGAAGACACAACTAGGTTTTCAGATTAAAAAAACATTGCATCTGTTGTTAATTTAAAATGGTAGATTAGGTGTCCAGTGGAGACAGTTTTGCCAGAATAGGAAATTTCATTACGAATAATTCTTGTTTTGAGAAGGGTTCCCGTGAGTAGGGTCTGGGAGGAGGATAAGTTTAGCTGTGTCCTTCTCTGGATGTAAAGATTTGTCTAAGATTAGGTTACGTTAGGCTTGGACATCATGTGGAGAAAGAGAACATAAACATTGCTAATGAAGATAATTTTACTGTATTTAGTTTCAGAAGGGTTATAATTATGTGCCTAACACGACAAGAAATAGATGAAAAATAGTAAGTGAAAAAATAAGGTGTAGTGCACAGAAATGTCCTCGCAAGGAAACAAATTAGAGAGATTCCAACCTCCCCTTCCCCTCGCAAACACACACACACACACACACACACACACACACACACACACTTATATACACCACTGGAATAATTAGACATTAATATAAAATTCGGTGACCTATTGCGCTCAGGTCTAAAACAAACCCACTTCATTGAACCGATAAGTGTGCAGTATTGGCAAGGCGAGCGCCTGTGAGCTCTAAATAATGGATGCTCAACGGAGTATTAATATTCCAGCTGAGTGTGTTCTCGCTCTGATAATCTAGGTGTTGGCATGAAAAATTATTTTGTAATCAGTACTGTCTATGCAAACTCCTCTGGTAGTGTTGTTATGAGAGAGAGAGAGAGAGAGAGAGAGAGAGAGAGAGAGAGAGAGAGAGAGAGAGAGAGAGAGGGAGAGAGAGAGAGAGAGAGAGAGAGAGAGGGGGGGGAGGTACCACCATACGCTTTTCCCCCACACCTATACCTAACTAATTTACAGAAGTCCATTACCGCCTCCCACTGACACCATACTCACCACAACCATCCACTACACTCACACCCATCACCACCATACAACACCCATACCCTTACACACACTAGTACACACACCCACTACCAACACCACTCAAAACCACCACAACGCCCTTATTCACACCAGTACACACACCCACTACCAACACCACTACCACATCCACACCCTTACCCACACCAATAAACACACCCACTACCAACACCACTCAAAACCACCACAATTCCCTTACCCACACCAATACACACACTCAGTATGAACACCACTCAAAATCACACCCACACCCTTACACACTACCAACACCACTCAAAACCACACCCACACCAGTACACACACACACACTACCAACACCACTCAAAACTACACCCACACCATGACCCACAACAGTACACACACCCACTACCAACACTAATCAAAACCACCACAATTCCCTTACCCACACCAATACACACACCCAGTACGAACACCACTCAAAACCACACCCACATCTTGACCCACACCAATACACACACCAACTACCAACACCATTGGTCACAACTCCCACTCTAAAACCCACAACCGTCATCATCACCATCATAATAATCACAAACACCAACGCAAACTACACTCGCTCTAATATCCACACCCAGCACCACAACTATCATCACTAGCATCAAATGCTATTTCACAATCACCAAGACCACCACCGCCTACACCCTGCTCCACCACAGCCTACACTCGCCACGACCACCACACACTACAACACTCATCATCACTACCACGACACACTGCACCAACACCCATCACCACCACCACCACCACCATATCCACACCCATCACCATCACTATCATCACCCACACCCTAACTCAACAGTTCCTCCACCACTCATTACACCCACACCCAACACCATCAACATCACCTCCATCACCAACCACACCCATCCTCTTCTAAAACCCTTCTCCGCACCACTCACAACACCCACACCCATCACCGCCTCCAGCCCCCCTACACCCACACCCAGCTGACGGGCTTCACCACACATCCAACCAACCAAGCAACCAACCACTACCACGAGTAAGACGAGATCAAAACGTAAATGACTGTTTTAAGCCACGAAACTCTCTCTCTTCACGAAACTAAGCAGAGCATATTTTCCATTCGTGTAGGCAAGCCAGTTTTCGCATTTAATTCTGGGGAGGCAAATATGGATTGACTAAATGGTTATTATTCTCAAGTTCCTATGGGGTGAAAAAAGCCATACATATCTAGCTGAATCAGAACAGTAAAAATGTCCCTATTGGAAGAGGTATAGTGGTGATAATACTCAGTCTTCCGTGGCTCACTAGCATATGAAAAAAATCTGCTTTGCTGAAATGAAAGGGGCGAGAAGATGAGAGAGTGAAAGGGGTAACCTTTTCAATCTCATGAGTTATTCTTCATTTTAATCAACCAATCACCAGGTGATATTTCTTCATCTCTGGAGAATATTCTTGCTTCGAAGGTGTTAACTGTTTTTGTTGTTGCTCAACCTCGGTCCGCCTAACAGAGCAAACCTACCAACTGCAGGTAAGTAGCTGCCCCAGTGGGGTCGTCCCATAGGTTCCTTACACTCCTGATTTTGTGCCTGCTTGTTAGTATGGCATGTGCTGAGCAGTGCTCCATAATGTGTGTTATGTTGCGTGGGATTATTAAACAAGTTTGGCACGTGTTATCTCTGATTCCACCCATACCGAAACTAAACTGGTCATTGAGGAGGGCTGGGTGATGTCCTGATCAAAACCTAGCCAGGTGAACTCGATCAACTCCATTTTAGGACAACTTTGATGGGTGGATATCGGGACGGTGGGCTTCTAATACAGTGTTCTGATCGAAGTGTTGTGTTGTCCTGCACATGGCAGAAATTGTGGGAGTTTTTTGATTGCTGGCGTTGGAATGCCCGGAGGTGGGATATTGTTGAAGATTGTGGCGTTTGTTTGTTGTGTGGCTCTAGCATATAATGACGGAGGTGTGTTTTAGCACAGTCTAGCACGCTGAACTGTGCCTCTCATATCAGGATATTCTCTGACAGGGAGAACTTTAATTTCAAAGAGTAACTGAGCTATGGAAATGGTTTGGGTGCAGCCAGTGATGATGAGTAGGGTGTTGTTCTATATGGCCTGCATGATGCTGAACTTGGTTTTAGAAAGGATGGGGCTCCATGCCGGGAAGGCATACGACATCAATAATCTGATATATGTTTGCAGAATAGGGAGTTTTTTTTCTTTCCTAAAGTCTGTTCTTGTAATGGACTCAAGTGCGCTGAGTCTGGGTGAGCACCTACATGGCAAGGTGTCTGGTTACTCTCGTGGTGGTGGTAGGAGGGTGGGGCGGCGATCGCAAGCCAACTCACGTTTTATGGGCTGTGCATCCCAGAAAAGGAGGAAAAACTGCAACTGAAAATCTGGAAGCCAAACGTCCACAACCTCTCATGCAGCCTGCGAGGATGTCAGTTTGACTGGCTGGGCGCCCTCTCCCTGAGGCAGGGAGGGAAGGGGGATGGAGAGGTCGGGGAGAAGAAGGAAGAAGGATAGGGAGGAGGGGCAGGGGAATGAAAGGGAAGAGAGAGGGATGGGACGGGGTAGGAGGTGGGACAGGGGAAGGGGGAAGATGCTCGTAATGCCGTTTCTCGAAAGGGTCAGAAAAGGCTATATCTGACTCCTCCAGTTCAATGACCTGCCTAAAGCTTGAAAGATATCGTCTAGTGGAAAGTAAAATAAAGCAAGAACGTCTATATATCCAACATCCAATTCTCAACTCATTCAGTAGCCTGAAGATGCAGAAAGACGTGATATGTGTCAGTATTAGGCGGTCAGAGGAGAGTGAGAAGCGAGGGTGAGCAACCAAGGAGGTCTGTGTGCGTGGTGGAGGTGGCAGTAATGTGACGCTGAACAATGGCTGTCACGCTCACACCGACTGCAAAGAGAGAGAGAGAGAGAGAGAGAGTTGAGTGCATGCGGTATTTGTGTGTGTGTGTGTGTGTGTGTGTGTGTGTGTGTGTGTGTGTGTGTGTGTGTGTGTGTGAGTGCAATTTATGTGACAACTGAAATTATTTTGGCCGAATATTTCCATTCTACTCATATAAATAAATTCTCTCTATGATATAGAAATGCCAGTAATGGAGGTTAATCAGAATAATGTTAGTGGCACACAGATTACAATAACACTTCAGGCTGATATCGATAAGCCTCTCACCATTCCACTCATCTCCTGGCACCAAAGCATTGAGTTTAGAATTACATTGACAGTAATATGAGCCTGGGAGGTGACGCATTGAAGCCTGGTATTAATGTTACGAGGGTAGGGAATACACTGTGGTTTCTCGCCTCTGAATTATAATAGAAACTCAGTCCATGGCATCAGTGTATATATTCTTGTTGCTGCCAAACTATTGAGAATAAGTAAGGAGGGGTTAATAAAGGAGGGGGCTGAGGAAAGATGGAGGAGTTAGTGAAGGAGGGGTTAATGAAGGAGGAGTTAACAAAGGAGGGGTTATTGAGGATAGGTGGAGGGGTTAATGAAGGAGGGGTTATTGAGGAAAGATGGAGGGGTTATTGAAGGAGGGGTTATTGAAGAAAGGTGGGGGGGTTAATGAAGGAGGAGTTATTGAGGGAAGGTGAAGGAGTTAATGAAGGAGAAGTTATTGAGGAAAGGTAGAGGGGTTAATGAAGGAGAGGTTATTGAGGAAAGATGGAGGGATTAATGAAGGAGGATGGAGAGTTTAATGAAGTAGAGGTTATTGAGGAAAGGTGGAGAGGTTAATGAAGGAGGGCTCATTGAGGAAAGATGGAGTTGTTAATGAAGGCTGTGTGACCCCCTCCAACTCAAAATATTGAATGTAAACTAAGTGATATCGCCCTTTATTCCTGCTGTCGTTTCTTTACCTCGGTCATTTTGGTCGAACCCATCAACCACAGGTAAACAAGTTCTCCATCTGTGAAGATTTATTATACCGTTTTTACTGAGTCTGTGTTTTAGTGTTGTACAAGAACCTCGCAGCCCTATCAGACTGCTCCACACTTGTCCAAATTAGAGCCGTCTCTGAACCACGCCTCACACTGGAGCAAGTCGCAAAGCACATACCCAAATGAGAGCAATTTCTGAACAGATACCACCACTATCCGCTACCACCACCATCACTATGTAACTTGCAATACTTTGGTGATAGAAACTCCGTGTACAAACAGCTAGATAAGGAGTTTATTACAAGCTCACAGTAAAATAGTCTGCCCGTCTTAGCTGCCTGCTATCAACTGATGCAATAACGCCTTCTTCCCAGGCTTCAGGTCCTGGGAAAGTGTGCTAGGTCAGCAGTTTTAGTGGGGACATGTATGCATTGGGGGGGGACATATATACATCGGGGGTAGACATATTGTGGAGGGGGTACACTACTCCCCTGGGTAGGTGAGATGGTGGCTCTTGACACCAGGAGGTAAATGGTGTTTGATTATTGTAGTAAGGCAGGACCGGGGAGGTTGATACAAGGGATAAGTATGATACAGGGGCAGTAGGGGAGACATGGCCATGTTGAGGGGAGGGAATTAGAAGGATATATACATATAAGATATACAAGGATTAAGACATAATGGGAATTACACAATAACAGTTTGATACATGATAAACAAGGAGTAGATATGAGAGTTCTATTGGTGTTCTTCGTTTTTTTTTTTTTTTTTAATTTTCTGTAGGATACACTGTCACTCAGTAATGCATTAAAGAAATACCATCATTTTCTAGTAGGCAGAGTTCTGTTCACAGTTTGGTTAATTGTCAGATGGCATAGGTAGTCACTGAATGTGAGGGCACTAAGTACGGGGAGTTTCTACGTCGTGTGTAGGGCGTACTATGCCTGTAGCGACTCTGATGTCCTGGAGTCGACGTTCCATTTCTCTGACACAACAATGCACTGCACAGATGATGAGTAGAAAACCTATGAAAGTGATAACCACAGGGGGAAACACAACTGTTGGATGAACCCATGAACGGCGGAAGGCCAGAGAGAATTGATCCATAATGAAATCACTGTCATTGAGGAAGGTTAGCATGTGCAAGTTAGGGGAGGTGATGGTAATGTTGGCAGATGGTAGGGTTGAAGGCATGTCGATTGGTTGAAAGATGTCATAACAGTGTTTACGGACAGCTTGGTGATAGCGAGTGGCGTAAGTGAGGACGGACTCTGATTTGATGGTACAATAGTCAGGTGCTTTGTAGAGATCACTAGCGGGGACGGATCAAACTGAAGAACCAGGACACATGACGGTGACAGAGATGGGAACAGCAAAGAAGAAGTACTGGACATGGTTGAGGTGAGCATGGTGGACCGGGAGGTCAGGAGCTGGGACAAAAGAACAGGCCGAGTGGATGGAATGGTTGCGAAATAAGGCAGACCCACAGGGTGTAGCACTGCTAGGGAAGATAGCGAAAAGGTGGGCAGCACAGAGACGAGAGGTCGGAGTAAGGGAGGAACATTGCTGGAGGTCTGTGGAAGAAAGGAAGGCAACGGAAAGATGATCATGGGAGAGGAGGAAATATTCTGAAGGAACAGATACTTGTAACAAGGAGTTGTTGAGGCGGAAAGGGAAGGGAATGATGTGGAAAAAGTTGAAGGTTATGGCAGAATGGAGAGGAATATGGACGACATCGTATGTGGTGAGAAGAGTGGCTTCGAGAACAGGATAATAATATTAAAGGGAGGAGGAGGGGAGGACTGGGGAGAGACCGAAGGTGGAGTGAGCCCATTCCAGGACAGAACGGAGAACTGAGACAGGTACTAAGTCGGCAGTGACACGTCCATTGATAGCATCGACCAGGATACGAACCAAGGTAGAGACTTGAGACAGGAGAGAGTCAAAGGCCAGTTGGAGATTTTCCATGTTGAGTTTGAGGTAGAAGAACTGAGAGATAACGTTGAGATCTGAAAGGTGGCGTTGTAAGATATCGGTGAAATTGTTTAGAGTGGACGTGACTTCATTGAGTTGGGTTGTGAGCTTCTGTAACATAGTGTGTTGGATGTTAATGACTCGGCGTTGTGATTCTAGGGCTGAAGCTAAATGAGTGAGATCAGATTTGAAGCCAGAAATGTCACGGGCTGTAGCAACGCCAAACAAGCCACTCAAAATCTCACTGCCGAAGTTGAAGAGACCTCATTTCACACGAGAATGACCAACAGGTGTCGGAATGGAAAATGTGTCATTGAGCTCAGTGAATCTGTTACTTATGTATTGCAATTGCCAGGAGAGTGGGAGGAAAAGGTTATAGAGATACTCATTCGGGTTGTGTGTCCCCATGAGGGCCGTGAGATGGGTCCTGATTTCGCGGAGCTGGTGCGTGTAGGCAGGTAAGGCAATGGCTACGTCGGCCAGGGGCGCAAGATCATAGCGCAAGGAGGCTACGGCTTCGATAAGCATTACCTCGCCTCCCAAGCCGACCAAGGCCCCGGGACGTACTCCACCATCGTCCTGACCTGACCCAGGCCCCAGGAGGGTCAGCACTGCCAGCAGGGAGATCGCTAACATCGTACCTAGAAAATCAGGGTAGAGTTAATGGGGGAGGTCGTGAAGAGGTTGATGGGCAGAGCGCAGTTTGGACTGATATTGATTGGTTGATGAATGAGCAGGTGGAGGTGGAGAGGCAGGAGACTGAGGGATAGGTGGAGACAAAGTAGACTGAGGGATGTGTGGAGGGGAAGAGGGGGCAGGAGGTTGTGTAAGTGACTCGTCCAACACGAGGCCACGGGGTGCTCGCTTTAAGTCATCGACATGGACCCATCTGGTGTCCTTAGTGGACAGGTCCTGGAGGTGAAATTTGTTGCTTTGTTGAGTGAGGACGCGGTGGGGCCCTGTAAATTTGTCATCCAACTTAGAGGAACGCGTATGGGAATGAGCAAAGACAAGATCGCCTACATTGATGGTGATAGGAGAGGTGGATTTATGTTGGCACTGCAGCATGTCCTCCTGAGAGGAAGCCAAAGTGGATTGGACATTTTTGTGGATTGTCTGAAAGTTGGCCAATTTTAGTTTAACATAATCATCCATGTTGTAGATGGTTCTGGCTTTAAGGATAAGAGAGAGTATGGGAGGTCCTTCTCAAAACCAAAGAGGACGAAGAAGGGAGATTCAGCAATGGATGCATTGATGGAGCTATTGATGGAGGACGCCACTTGGGGAATCCAGGCATCCCAGGACGAACTATGGGAGCCTAGATGTCTGAGGCACTCTAAGATTTTTCGGTTGTGGCGTTCTACAAGGCCATTGGAAGCTGGATGGTTAGGCACGACATTGCACTTACTGATATGAAAGCGGCGACAGATCTCATCTAGAAGGCTATTGTTGAACTCTGTACCGTTGTCAGATAGAATGGTATGAGGGGTACTGAATGGGCAAATTACGTGATCTACAAGGGCACGTGCAATGCTCTTTGCGGTCTTGTCATAGAGGGGTACGAGGACACAGTAGCGGGAGAAGTGGTCGACCGCTACGAACAAGTACTCAGCGCCAGATTCTGTGAGAGGTAGTTATAAGAGATTGATTGAGACAGTTTCCCATGGTCGGGACGGGATTGGGTATTGTAAGAGAGGTGCTGGTAAGCCGGTTGATCCTTTGTGGCGGTGGCAGGAGAGGCAAGAGTGACAGTGGGTATTGATATCGCAGCGCATGGTTGGCCAATAGTATTTGAGACGTGCTTGGCGCAAGCATCGGTCTTTACCTGGATGGGAAGCTTGAGGAGTATTATGAACAATATGAAGAACCTTTGGTATCAGGGCAATGGGGACAACAAGTTGGCGTACTTCGCGATTGGGCATATCTTTGCCTGTTAGCAGTGTTTTCCTGTACAAGAGATCAGCATCTAGCATGAACTCATCTAGTGATACTGGCAGAGTAGGTAAGGTCAAGGCATCTCCAGATTCTAGGAAATAAATGACTTTGGACCACATGGGGTCTTGGTGCTGAAAGTTTCGAACAACTTCTGACGTTAGTGTAGTGTTTTCAGTTACTTCAGGCTGCAGTGATGTTATAGCTGCTGCTACGTGACGTGAGAGTGCGTCTGCGACTACATTCAACTTGCCTGGTACATATTGAAAAGTGGGATTAAAGTCCTGGATGATGACAGACCATCTAGCTAACCTACCTGTTAGGTTGCGATTCTTGAACAAATCACATAGTGGAAGGTGGTCTGTTTGGATATGGACTGGATAACCATAGACTACATCTCTGAAATGTTTCAAGGACCAGACTACCGCTAACGCTTCGAGATCTGTGACACTGTAGTTACGTTCAGCGGTTGTAAGGGTGCGACTAGCATACGCTATTACGCGCTTCCTTGATGCTTCATCGAGTTGCATCAAAACGGCACCAAGTCCAGTGCCTGAGGCGTCTGTGCAGGGAAGGAAGAGTGTGGTATAATCAGGGAACGCTAGAACAGGGGCATTTACAAGAGCTGTCTTTAGCTTTTGGAAGGCCTGTGACTGGTCGTTAGTCCAAACAAAGGGCACATTCTGCTTGAGTAAGTGGGTCAGAGGAGCGGCGATCTTTGCATAATCCCGTATGAATCGACGATAATAGCCACTGAGGCCCAGGAAACTTCGTACAGCTTCGGTAGTGGTAGGTTCTGGGAAGTTAATAATCGCCTTAGTTTTATCCTCATTAGTATGAATGCCTTGTGCATCTATGACATGGCCTAGGAATTTGATTTTCTTTTGCAGGAAGTCACATTTACTGAGATTGATTTTCAGGCCTGCGAGCTGGAGGCGTTCAAAGACTTGCTGGAGTTTGGTAAAATGATCAGGGATGGATTTACTCACAACAATGATATCATCTAGGTAAGCAAAAAGAGAGTGTCCCATCATACCGCTGAAGACTGAATGGATAAGTCACATGAACACAGAAGGAGCATTTCTCAGACCAAAAGGGAGTCTCTTAAACTGAAAATGTCCGGAAGGGGTGCTAAAGGCTGTAACTGGGCGAGAGGACTCCTCCATTTCGACCTGCCAGTACCCGCTGAGGAGGTCTAAAGATGAAAAGACTACGTTATTTTCACCAAGGGATTCTAGCAAATCAGTGAGGACGGGTAACGGGAAACGGTCTGGAACGGTGACAGAATTGACCTTACGATAGTCGACTACTGGTCTAAAGTTGCCGTCCTTCTTTGGTACTAAGAAAAGTGGGCTATTCCATGGACTGACGGAGGGTTCAATAATGTCCTGGTCTAACATGTTCTGTACCATTTGATCTGTCTGCTTTCTCTGGCTGTGAGGAAATCGATACGCTGGTATGTAAATCGGCTGAGTTCCTGGTAGTAGTTCAATCGTATGTTTGACAAGGTCTGTTCTACCCATTGGTTCACTGGGTAAGGCAACCACGTTTCTGTACGAGGTCAGAAGGTCGAGGAGTTGAGGCGTATTTTCTGGGAAATCTGTGCAAGAGAGATGTGAGAGCATATCGGGTGAATATGCCGGCGCAGATCCCGTAGAGTTAATAGTACATACACCGATTGGCGTACTATCATCAGTCTGAATAGTAGGAATTGAGGAATCCTGGCACACCTTTACGGCCGCTGGGTATACTAGGAAGTCTCCAATCTTTACACCACTTTTAAGTTTTAGTGGAGAATTTGTGACATTGAGCAAGTACAGGTAGCATAAACTGTCCTCTAAGACTGTACACCACGCTGACTCATAAGTCAAGCTATTCACACAACACGTCTCAGGTCGTGTTAGTACATCCACTCCTTCTTTCACACCGGCAACACAAACAGAGACTTTGGTGAACTCATGCGGTAACAAAATTGTACCGTATTCATTACTGCACGTTTCGTCTCTGCGTGTTGGAGATCATTCAGACTGTGTGAGGTAGGTAACTGAGACATGTCTGAGTCAGCGACAGTGTTGTCGGGAGAGGAGGTAAGAGCCATGTCCGAAGGCTGAGATGATGTATCAGTAGACATTGAGGAATTTATGTCCTTGCTCGCAGTCAGTAAGGGAATGATCTTTGTATTCTCAGATGATGTTAGTGGTGGTTTGGGCTGGGTTGGACTTTTTGGTAGTGATAGGGACAGAGGTAATTGAAGGAGTGATTTGATCATAAGAACAGGACGGGGACATTCCATAGTGTAAACCGGGAATCCAGAAATGTCTATACTACCACAAGCAGGAGTGTTGTGCCATGGTGGAGAAACCAATAAGGGCATCTGCGGGATACTGCAAGTTATTAGTGACATGAAATTCAATGGGGATAGGGGGCAAATCTCTGTGGAGTTTGACTTCAAGGGTGACTCTTCCCTGAACCGTAAACTCCGAGCCGTTGACACCACATAGGCGAATGTCTGGTGGCTCTAGGAAACTGACGTGGTTGTGATGTTGATGAATAATTTGTAAGGAATTTTCGGAGATGAGATTTACTATAGATCCCGTGTCCAAGAAGAATGACATTGGTATGTCATGACTGCTTCCGAGAATCACTAAACCCGAGGATGTTATGGGACCTACATGGCGGATGGGGAGTTGGGTGTCTGGTTCTACGTGATATTGGTCCGATACGGGCGTGGCACTTCCCCCGACTGTTGGCGGTTGAGGTAACGACATTCCTCAGTGGTGTGAGTCGTGCTTGATTTGTGGTATTTGCAGTGTGGACGACGTGAGCGGGAAGGTGTACGCTGTCTGGTTTGGGAGTGAGGACGTCTGTATGTACGGTCGCAACTGGATGCTCGATGTCCAGGATGACCACAGTACCAGCAAAGAATCGAAGATTGTCTGTTCCGTCCGGCACTAGATTGATCATGACCTGCAGTAGGAGAACGATGTGTGGCAGGTCTGCCGCGTGTGGTGGGACGGGAGCGAGATTGGTCTGGGGTAGTGGAGGTGTGACAGACTGAGGAGGCCAAGGGTTGGGTGGTGCCCTGACGTGTGTAGTTTGAACCTGTTCTTTCATGAATGGCTTTAGTGACCCAAATAATTTTATCTCCTGGATTGAAACCGATTTCCAAGGCTAGCTCTCGCTGTTTAGGAGTAAGTCAGTGAAGGAATCTCAGGTAACCAATTAAGTCAGCAAAGTTGGTGAGTGAAAGCATTGGAACGCCATTCTTGTCTTCTAACCATTTCGTGCCTACCAGTAATTGGAGCATCTCGCTACTAGTTGCTTTCATGGCGGCGGCAGCTTCGCGGAGCTTGGCATATTGCGCTGGGACGCGCAAGTCCTCATCTAGTTGGTTTAGGAGATTAATGAATCCCATGAGAGACGGGGTATTGGAATGCTGGCAACAAAGGCTGATGAGTTCCATACGAAAATCAGCAAAGGTACAAATGCTATCGAAATGTCCTGCACGGATAGCGGATCCGATGTCCGATTTGCCGTGGTGCAAGCGACCTAGGAGGTAGGCTACTTTGAGTGATTCATCGGTGATTTGTCTATGGTGTATTTCTGTTTCGACTTCTCTGAGGAAATCATAGACAGACCAAGTTGGGTCCTGGCCGGTAAATTTGGGACGATTGGCATCGTCGAGATAGATAGACTGTGGAGGGTTGGCCATGGCTGGAAGTGCAGAAGTGGCGGCAGGAGAGGTGTGGGAGAGAGAGAAGGTAGTGGCAGTTAAGGGCGAGCAAGACAGGGTATGAAGGGAGGCAGGAGAGGGAAATGACAGGGGAAGGAGTAGAGGAAGAAGAAGGGAGTGTAGAGGCAGGAGTAGAGGAGGAGGTATCTGGATTTACGAGTGTAGGATGGGTAGTAAGTGATTCTGTGGGAAGTGAAACGGGAGGCTCAGGTACAGGGTGGTGGTACTCTTTGCCACTTCGTAAATGAGTGATTGTGTTAGAGTCGGCAGACGGGGTATGATCAGGTGATATTTCCGGGTCGAGAGGGCTGGCGTTAAGCGGTTGACTTGGGAAGTATGGCATTTAATGCGGCAATGGAAGATGAAAGGATGAAAATGGATACGTAGGTGGAAATGTATAAATAACAATGAGAAAATGGAATACACGAGTAGGCGTGAAAATGAATGAAGGTGCGGGGATGGATGGTTTAAATAAAATGCGAAGGATGAGATGGAGTATAAATAACGTAGGTGAAGATGAAAACGGGGTAATGGAAATGAGATGGAATATTTACAATAACCAATCTGTAGAGAAAATCGAGGATAATCTCTACAGAAAGGAAAGATATACTATAGTTACACAGCAGAAACGGGAGTGTCGAGATGTATGACGTGCAGGAGTGGCTGGGCGTAGCTGGGCTGGGGCGGGGCGGGGCGGGGCGGGGCTGGGCAGGGCGAGGCGGGTCGGCGGTGGAGAGACAGCTGGGCGGAGAGGAGAAGAGACGCCGCGATGAATCACTGGCAGGGAGTGGCGGTCTTAGGAGGCACACGTAATGCAGACCAGATGTGGCGGTGGCGGGGCCGGTGGTGGGTGGTGAGGGCAGATGTTGGTTCAAGGCAGGTGTAGAGCTGTTCAGTTGCAAATGCAGAGAATGGTGGTGGGCAGGCAGTGGGCAGACAGTGATAAGTGGCACCGTGGGGGCAGGAGTTATGAGGAGTTCGGAACAGGTGCTGGGAACAGGTGCTGGGAACAGGTGCAATAGGTGCGTAGGTCGGCAACGGTGACACGGGCTGTCAGGAACAAGGCGTGTGGGTGGGGTTGTTTGAGAGGTCAGCACTGGTGAGAAAAATTGTACACTCGGAAAGCACAGCCAGGTATTACACCACTAGAGGCACTGAGGAGGGGCAAGGCTGGCAGATGCGAGACGTCATGTATCTTGTGGTATCACTAAAAATCCAAGGAGGCGGTCAGAATCTGATGGTTCGAAACACCGCTGCTACCAAATGTAACTTGCATTACTTTGGTGATAGAAACTCCGTGTACAAACAGCTAGATAAGGAGTTTATTACAAGCTCACAGTAAAATAGTCTGCCCGTCTTGGCTGCCTGCTATCAACTGATGCAATAACGCCTTCTTCCCAGGCTTCAGGTCCTGGGAAAGTGTGCTAGGTCAGCAGTTTTAGTGGGGGCATGTATGCATTGGGGGGGGACATAAATACATCGGGGGTAGACATATTGTGGAGGGGGTACAACTACCACCACCAAAACCACAACTACCATCACCAGCATCATCATTACAGCTACCATCACCACCACAGACATAGCTACCAGCACCAAAACACCACCATAGGTACCATCATCAGCACCATAGCTACCATCACCACAACCATCTTCCTTATAGCTACCATCAGCACCACCACCACCACCACCATCATCACACCTACATCACCAGAGCTACCACCACCACCACCATCATCATCACAGCTACCACCACCACCATCACCATCACAGCTACCACCACCACCACCACCACCATCCCCACAGCTACTACCACCACCATCATCGTCATAGCTACCACCACTACCACCATCATCGCCAAAGCTACCACCACCATCACCATCACAGCTATCACCACCACCACCACCACCACCACCAAAGCTGCAAATATTTAATGTTGAAGCAGATCGTCTGCTTGTAGCATCAGTGAAGTAATATTGAAGACATCTGAGTGAAGATGTAGAACAATAACAGATTCATGCAACAAGCCTCCACAACGCTTAGCAAATATTCAAACCAATAAAACGTTTTTGTCGGCGAGGTACAAGCGAAGCCATTTAAATCCGAAAACACTGAAATGTAGCTTTACACCCCGAGGATGCATAGAGTACATTGATGGCTAGCTACCTACCAAGTTTCATGTCTTTACGACAAACTGTCTGGCCCATGGCCCTCTTTTGGAGATTTTTGACATGCTGATCTTGGCTCTTGTCACGTGCCATATGCACCACCAGGGTCTGATAAAACCTGTCAAAAACAAATCTCAAGTAATGGGGTTATCATATGGGGCAAACCATGCAGTGATCGGCCCTGTGGTTGCTTACAAGAGTTTCTCAAAAGCATTATAGCAGGTTGTTCCTCTCATATATGTGAGAAAATACCACTACTTGACGAGAAACTCGCGAGGGTTTCACTGGCTCACAGTGACACGAGTACACAATCTTGTTCACTGCACTGTGTAAATGCTTGATTCTGCTAAGGTGTTTTTAGTTCATTTATTTTTGCTGCCCCCAGAAGCTTGTAGCCTAGCCCACATGAGGATAATCTCTCTCTCAAAATTCCACAAACAAATCGCCTCCATGTCACATTGTTCTCCATCATCAGGCTGGCCTCTCTCCACTTGAAACTCCTGTTTCTTATATATCTATCCACCCAATCTCTCTATCATATCCTAGATCTCCCCCTCCCTTTCCTCACCCCAATCCCTCCAACTCACATACACTCTCCTAGTCAGTCTCTCACTCTCCATTCTCTCCACACGGCCACACGATGGTAACACACACACACACACACACACACACACACACACACACACACACACACCACATCGAAAGCCACAGTAAGAACGCCAGTAGAGAACCTTTTTTGGTTCCTTTATTGGGATGAATTTTGTTTTCTTTTTTAGGAGGTCTAGCAAAGAGAAAATTAATCCCAGGTGCCCGTTACAGTTGGATTATTTTGTGTGTGCGTGTATAAAAATATATATATATATATATATATATATATATAGAGAGAGAGAGAGAGAGAGAGAGAGAGAGAGAGAGAGAGAGAGAGAGAGAGAGAGAATCACTAGGTATTTTTCAGCGTGTAAAGGACATCAATGCTCATTTTACTGAAACGGCCTAAAATTGCCATCCCTCCATCCTGATTGCTCGGAATAAGTCAACAATAAAAAATAATTAACCACGGAAAAAACAAGGAAGAAAATTTAATAGAATATTGTGGGTGATAAAACAGGCCGGGAAGAAAATGGATCCGCATTATTATCTTATCTACCATTGGACTGCGTGAGATAAGCTGCAAGAGGATGTAAAAAGGCCAGGATAATGTGAAAGGAGTATAGCAGCGAAGAGGTTAACCCTTCCACAGGACGACGTATTCTATTAAGTGATTTTATTAATGTTAGGAACGAATTTATCATGAAGGAAAGGTAAATAGATGTCCATGTTCTTGTCGGTTAAGGATGCTATATAACTTCTCCTCCCTAGCGATTTATTTTTGGATGCGGTTGGTAAGTATCAATTTGTATGCCATGTATGCTGAAAATGATGGGAGTGGAATGATTTAAAGGAGACAGTAGAGGATAGGAGAGAGGAACAAACAAATTAGCTAAGTTGCTTAGGAAGAGGTGTTAGGGAGCTTCCTGAACACACAAGAATACGGGCCAGAGCCTTCACCATCCTTAAAAATAAATAAAGAAAGAAAAAAAGGTTGTCCCAAGCTGAATGAATCTGCTTGGTAATTGCAGGAATGAAACATAAATAACGTGTTTTTCCTGAGCAGGTTTAAATACCACTGTCATTTCGAGTGCAAATAATAATAATAATAATAATAATAAGAAGAAGAAGAAGAAAAAGAATAAAAATAATAATAATAATAAAAATAATAATAATAATAATAATAATGATAATAATACAGAGCATGCTGCAACAAACAGAATAAAAGATACTACCACTACTTGTCAAAGGGTGAAGTGAAAATACGAATAAAATACAAATCAGTAGTCGGTTGACACAAAGGAATTGACATATGGAATCAGGTAGTAAATTTTCCTTTATGCTGATTAACTTCTCCGAATCTTTAAAGACAAGAATTTATAAAACTTCCTAAACAGCACACAGTGGAGGCTAATTGCTCACGAACACTGAATCGTCGATAGGCCTACTGTTGGCCTCTGAGAAAGTATCCTTACTCCTGACAATCAGTAAAAATAATAATAATGAACAGACTATTGCTGCGGCTAACTCCTGGCTGGCACAACGGATTTAACCCGAGGCGTCCCGACGACGTATGGATATGTTCCCATGTTTTGTCACGGTGACACCCAGCGACATAGCCATACATTTTGCAATTGCAAGGTCCATCATTTACATATTTTTCAAAATTCGCGCATAGTTTTTGGTACGTATACGCAGGCAAAGTGCAGCGAAAAGGAAAATAA
This sequence comes from Coenobita brevimanus, assembly GCF_032717465.1. NCBI lineage: Eukaryota > Metazoa > Arthropoda > Malacostraca > Decapoda > Coenobitidae > Coenobita > Coenobita brevimanus. The sequence goes on from NC_136981.1 coordinate 16,454,601, forward strand.
AGTATGGTCCTTCTGTGTTGTCTGGGGAAGGCACAAGTGGTGTGGCGGGAGTGAGGGTAGAAAGGGAAAGTGATGTGGCGGGAGTGAGCGGTGAAAGGGAAAGTGGTGGTGGGAGGGAAGCAGCGCAAGCGTATGGTGTACGTGGGCAGTGGGCAGGCGACAAGGAGCTGCTCCCTAGCATGTCTTTCGCTTCACAGAATTCCCGCACTTCCTTCCCACAGCCCCGTCATGTGGGGAAAGGAAAGAAAGGGAAGGGAGAGAGGAAAGGAAAAGAGAGAAGGAAGTGGAGCGCAAGTGGGGAAGGGCGCCGCTCTCCACCTCCCCCACCACCCTCTCCTCCCCATCCTGACAAGGAATATCACACCTTGTTACATTACTGATACTGTGTGTGCATCTGATAATATGACGCTCACTGTAAAAGTAAGGCCTGTACAGCTGCCAGCACTTCCTCGTGTTACAGGGGCACGAGGGTTTGAAGAGATGTGGCACCACTGTAATTATTTACTTCGAAACAGTCCACGTGAGTGAAGCGGAGTAACCTCCATGTACTTTCGTTAAGGAAAGATGTTTGTTGTATGTAAGCTCCACTTCGCAAGGTTGACATTTCAACCCGAATTATTGGTATAATTTACATTGTTCAACCTAAGGATAATAATCGCCTTTATACGATGTATTACGACTGTCCGCAATTTTGAGGTGAACTGACGCGTAAAGGAGGGTGGGAGGGGAGGGAAGGTGTTCACCAACCCCACCTGAGGTAAGAGGGAGGATCCCCCACGTGGAGTCGGAGAGAGGGGGGGAGAGGGATGCTGTAAGCTTCGCACATGACCAGGTGAGACGAGACCACATCTGTCTCATTACCCTCAATACGGAAACTCAGCAGTACTGAACAATCGTAAAATAATGAGTAACTTCATGAACTATGTTTATGTGAGGAATAAATAATGATAAAAAGGGAAAACTATATGTTTCAGTTTATGTATTAAGGAAATATTATGCTGTATAATCATAAACTGTGGGTGAAACCGTGCCCATATAAATATATATATATATATATATATATATATATATATATATATATATATATATATATATATATATATATATATATATATATATATATATTTCCCCCGGGGAAGGGGGGATAGAATACTTCCCCAGTATTCCCTGCTTGTCGTAAGAGGCGACTAAAAGGGACACTTTTATCTACATTCTTTTTGCTCTCTTTCTTTCCCTTGTACTTTGTCTGTCCAAGCCCTCTGCATTTTACTTTTATTTAGTTAATTTCCTCTCTCCACTGTCTGGTTCCTGCGAGCCACTGGCATTGGCTCCAGGGTAAAATATTTTTCTGCCTAAGAAATCTTGATGAACTCTGGTGATGAAGCAATGGCCCTCAGTTCCGTGTAGCCCTTAAGTGGGCAGGGGGTGCTAAGAATCCCACGGTGTAAAAATAAATTTATACATCCAAAAAGAACCTTAAGAATAGGAAACTGGAATGTTCGAACTCTCAATCAGGCTGGTAAAATGGAAGAACTTATTTCAGTGTTCAAAGAATACAAGATGGATATTTGTGCTCTTACAGAAACGAGGTTGCTTGGAGTTGATAAAATGAATTTGGAAGATGGTATTACTATGTTGGTTTCTGGTAGGAGTGATGAAAATCATTTCCAAGGAGTAGGCTTACTGCTGAGCAGAGATGCTTGTTAGGCAGTATGTGAATTTGAACCAATTAATGAGCGCTTGCTTTATGCTCGTTTAAAATCTGACCATGGTAATATCAGTATGGTTGTAGGGTACGCTCCGACAAATGAGGCTGCTGATGAAATGAAGGATGACTTTTATGAGAAGCTGCAGGATGTAGTGAATAGAGTGGCAAGACATGATGTGTTAGTTTGCATTGGTGATTTTAATGCGATTGTTGGCAGTAGTAGGGATGGCTTTGAAGATTGTATGGGTAAGTAGGGTGTTGGTATAAGAAACAAAAATGGGGTGCGCTTTGGAAGCTTTAGTTTGGCAAATGACCTTATAATTGGTGGAACTATCTTTGAGCGTAGAAAAATACATAAGACTACTTGCATTTCACCATGTGGTAAATACTGTAACCAGATTGACCACATTGCTATTAGCAGAAGGCATAGGAGTTATTTGCAAGATGTTTGCGTGAGGAGGGGGGCAGATATAGGTAGTGATCATCAACTTGTTGTGTCAAAGATTAAAATAAAACTTAAGAGAAACGTTAATGGTAATTGTCCAGGAGGTAATGGTTATGATTTTGATGAGCTGAGAAGTGATGAGAGCACGAGGGAAAAGTTTCGGTGGGAATGTAGGAACAGGTTTCTAGTCCTGCAGACTTTGATGGAATCTGAAAACAATGATATTAATCAAATGTGGAGAGAGGTAAAAGAGGTTTTGCATGAGAGTGCTAAGGTTACTATTAAGAAAAAGGGAAAATCGAGAAGGAAAAAGTGGATGTCAGATGAAACTTGGAATGCAATTCAGAAAAGGAAAGAGGCTAAGTTAAGAAGTGAAGAACATGTTGATGGCCAGGTAGTTGAAGTACTTAGAGCAAAGTACTGGAGTTTACATTCTGAAGTAAAAAGACTCGTTAGACGTGATAAGAGGAGGCTATATGATGAAAAGGCAACAGAGACAGAAATTTAATTAAGTAAAAATGACGGTCAGAGCACAAGAGCAGCGTATCAGGCCATAAAGGAGTTAACTGGGACTGAAAAGAGAAGGAAGGAAATACCTGTACGAGATAGAAATGGTAATTTGATGACAAAAGATTTGGATATAAAAGGAAGGTGGAAAGAGCACTTTGAATCTGTTCTAAATAGACCAGTCCCAGCTGAAGAGGACATTGTGCCAGCCGAGAGAGATTTGCAGACAGAAACAGGGGATATAACTTTGGAAGAGGTAGCAAAATCTATAAAGGAGTTAAAGAATTTTAAGGCCCCAGGAGAGGATGGAATATTCCCTGAAATGCTTAAGGTGGAAAATGACAAGTTGATGAATGCTCATTTGAAACTTAATAATGTGGCTTGGGATAATGGTGGAATTCCAGAAGAGTGGAAAAATGGGGTGATTATAAAAATACTAAAATAGGGAGATTTAAGTGTGTGTGGCAATTGGAGGGGCATAACTTTGACACCTGTAGTTGCAAAAGTCTTTTCCAAAATCTTGTTGAACAGAATGGAGCCAGTAACTGATAAAATTTTAAGAGAAGAACAAGCGGGATTTAGAAAGGGTCGAGGTTGTAATGATCAGATTTTTATTGTAAAGCATCTAATGCAACAAGCTAATGAGATGAAAATGCCACTTAGTATGTGTTTTGTGGATTTTGAAAAGGCGTTTGATAGTGTTTCACGTGGAGCTATGTTGAAAATTATGAAATTCTATGGTATACCAGAAAAGTTTGTAAATATTATTAGAAGCCTGCATGAAGGTACTTTTTGTAAGGTAATGGTGGATGGTTCTTTGAGTGATCCATTTCAAGTTAGGTCAGGAGTGATTCAAGGAGGAGTTCTTTCGCCATTGTTGTTTGTTTTGGTTATGGATTATGTTATGAAAAAGGTTGTAAGGAGAACAGGTGCAGGAATTAACTGGAAAGAAAATAAGAAGCTGATGGATTTGGACTATGCTGATGATATTGTACTGATTTGCGGAAGTATTTACGAGATGCAGAGGGTGCTTGATTGTCTGGTGGAGGAAGGAGAAAAAGTGGGATTGGTAATAAATTGTGGAAAGACTGAAATTATTAATATGAACGTGGAGAACCAAATCGATTGTGTAATTGGGAATAATGTGGTGAAGAATGTAGAAAACTTTAAATATCTGGAAACGATTGTATCATCTAATGGATCATTAAACAATGAAATTGAGGAGAAGATTAGACAGGCTTGGCGAGCTGTTGGAATGTTGAAATCTGTTTGGAATAATAATATGCTTTCGGTACATACTAAAGTGAAAATTTACAAGTCCATGGTTAGACCCATTTTAATTTACGGGCATGAGTCATGGTACAGTACAATTGCAACAGATCAGAAAGTATTAGGATTTGAGAATAAAATACTGAGAAGGATTCTTGGGGTAAAGTGGCAAGACAGAGTTACAAATGAAAGAGTTAGGGATATTACGAGAGTGGAACCAGTTAATGAATATGTGAGACTGTCTCGCTGGAAGTGGCTGGGGCACATATACAGAAAAGAAGGTTGTTTAATACAGGATGTGCCAGAGTGGATTGCTAAAGGAAGAAGAGGTAGAGGTAGGCCGAGGGAAACCTGATTGAGGACAATGAAAAAAGAAGCAGGAGAGGAGTGTTGGTGGGACCTGAAGGAGATGGCAAGACACAAATATTGGTGGAGAGAGTTCATTGAGACCCTATGCATCCCGTGGGGTGCCACAGGAAATGATTGATTGATTGATTGTAAATATGTGATAACAGTTCTGTAAAGTGAAGACGGATGTAATGTTGGTGGAAAAGTATTATATACAGCAGGCTGAAAAAAGGGGATGTAAATTGAAACAACAGTCATGGCGAGTTCACTCACTAAGTAAATATGCGCTAATATTACGCTAAATATAATTGTAAGGCATGTAAATATGTGGTAACAGTTCTGGAAAGTGGAAACTGGTATAATGTTAGTATTATGTAAGTAGAAAAAATGATACGTATGTTGAAACAACAATCACAGCGAAGCATATGAGACCAAATTCAGTGATTTTGCTATGCTCACTCGATGGAACAATGCTTATTTTGCCTATATTTTTGTGTGAAAACCAATATATTCTTGTACTACATGTTATTCTGTTCCAAATAAATAAATATCTACCAACCCTGAGTGATTTCCAATACGTACCTCAACCATAGAGAATGGAACAGTAGCCGAGCGCCTTTACAGAATACGGTACCAGTTGTGCGATGACGTACCTGTTTTGACCATTTCTAGTCTCAGATATGCATTTTCTCTGTGATCTGCCATAATTTCTCACAAAAAGCGGAGGTTTGAGCCAAAAGAAACATATCCAAAATCTGCCGGATGTGTGTGTGGGGGGGGAGGTCAGTGGTGGAAAATCAGCCGGGATGGGGTGGGTTAAGAATTAATAACAAAGAACTGGCCTAAATACCAGTCATGATTACTGTAAGCGGTTTGTGCATACTAGGAGCGGCAAACTGAAGTTAGAACAAAATGAAGAAATCAAACAATTCTACATTAAACTGAGCTCAAAGAAAAGAACTGTAAATTTATTAATTACAACAAAATAAAAGGACATTACAAGAATCTCAAAGTGAATTCACAATATCAAGCAAAGGACACTCAACCATGCACTCGAACAAATAGCTAAATAATCTTAATCCTAGAAAAACAAAGAACGAAAATACTGGTTAGTGGAGAAAAATGGAGCTTTAGCTGCGAATAGTATGGGCGTCTGGTTGCTCAAGACGCTGCAAATTCGCACTGCTGACGTCCACTACTGTCGATCACCAACTCGGTGGGGAGATGCGGGAACGTTGAGCTGCTAGAGACTGTAGCCGCAATGATGGGTGTCTTGCTCTCAGCACTATTGACGACACCTCTACTTCCTGTGATGGTTCAACATTGACTGGCTAATGTTCCCACACCGGGTACAGGTGCATGAGAAATGGGCATGGCTTAACTTAGTGGCTAGAGAAGCAAGGCGTGGGAACGACAATTACACAAAAATATCGCTCAGTGAAACTCACTGTCTATACATAAACACAGTCACTAATGAAGCAGTGACGAATGTTATGAAAACTCTCAAATCTGAGAGCAAACATGAGCGGTTAACTTACTGAGCGAAGTTCTATGGATTTCAACATTGTTCAAGCATTCCCAAATAATAATAATACAGTGTCACGAATTGTCATTATAATACGATCTAGCAAATTCGTGACATTTTGCCTCATCAAAATCACATTTTTCTCTGAAAAATTTAACTCTCTCTCTCTCTCTCTCTCTCTCTCTCTCTCTCTATATATATATATATATATATATATATATCCTAACTCAGTCACAGATCCACACTGGGTGTGTGTACTATCCTGCTACAGGAGAAGAGCACTGCCATCAATGAGATCGTATTTACCTTAACAGAAGCAAGCTTGAGGGGAAAGAACTCTGTGATGACTGTGAAAAATTCTGTACTCAGGTCAAACTGAGTGAAAGTTCGCTACATTTACATAAACAGCCAGTTGCTGTGTAGAGTGGTGTATGTGAAACACGGTGTAGGTGTTACAGTTGTAGTGTAACTGTACCTACATGTAAAATGACATAGTACAAATTAATAGTAAATGGAGGTGACAAAGGCAGGAGAGAGGAGGTGGCAGCACGCGGCAGAGACGATCAGCTGAACTGCATGGCAAAGCTGCTACATGCGTCAACTGTACCTGTGAAATCAATCAGGGTGGAACATCAATAGTATCAATGTGACAAATAACTTGTATTAAACTGCAATTACCCTCTGCCTAATAGTCAGTGCATACACAGTGAAAAGTACACTTCAGCTGAAAATTCAACATGGACATGATGTGTCCTGTGGGGCCAAGAGGTGAGATGTCAGGTCTGCACCCACATTGGCACTGCCCTCTCTCTCAAATGACTCAGAGATTATGGGTGTGGATTCAAACGGCGCAGGAAGGACACATTCCTGATTGGTGGTATGTTGACACACATTGCAGGAACACACAAGCCTATCTATTTCCTGTCCCATTCCTGGCCAGAAAAAGTCAGCACAGATACGGCCCTGGGTTTTCTTGTTGCCCACGTGGCCTCCTGATGCTGAACAATGACCCCATTCTAACACTGCTTGGCGATAGTTTGTGGTATCAACTATCTGTAGTCGAACCTAGCCCCGGGGTGTTTGTGACTCACGGTACAGCCATCCTTGTTTACAAAGGGACCTGGCTTGACCTCCTCGAGAATATATAATAACATTACCCTTTAGTTTCCTACGCACTGAGGCAAGTTTCGGGTCAGACTGTTGTTCCAGGACAACATCTTGACTACAAATCAGATCTTGCAGTGTTGTAGTGTCAATGGGGTGACACGGTTTGGAGCCTTGGCCTTGGCTCATGTTACTGCAGCTGAAGTCTGAGTAGTGACATCTATGGTGCAACTGTACTTGGCACCTGGTATGTTACCTATAATAAAGTCAAACAATAGTTCTGGCATGGCAACTGCTACTGTTAAATCAGTGTAAATGGAAGATGCTACCTGGCTACATGCCTCAGGAAATAATTCCACTAATCCATCAATAAGCTGAACTTGGATCTGTTTACCTGTGGACTCCTCAGGCCGAACTAGACTCTGCCTGACAGGGCATTCTGAGGAACCACTGTCTCTCAGGACATTTACAGAAACACCTCCCACAAACCCTGGCTGAACAAGGAAGGCACTGTTACCTGTGGGAGGGCCTGTGGAGCAAGCAACCAGCCATTGATAAGGCTGCATAGCACACATCTCTGCGAATGTGTCGCCCTGAGGACTAGATGCCTGAGGGGTCATACTCACCATCTGGGGAGTTGGAACACTGATCACCTGTGGAGTAGGGCTCACTGTCTGAGCAGGGCTAGTTACTTGTGAGGAAGGACCTGTGCTGCTAGGGACAACACCATAGTGCATTTATTGAGGAATGAAGGCTGCATTTGCCTCCTGCCTCTGATACACTGGGGCTGGTGGTGAAAGGGATTGTCCCACCAGTTGATTGCATGGCTGATACTGCTGCTGGTTAGAATACTTGTTGTACCTCTTCCAGTTGGGTTTCTGTGTATTCTGTCTGTGGTCCATCTTCTGCCATTTGTTTGGACCGTGGCCATTATTCTGAGAACAGCCTTAATCGTGGGGTTCGATCTGAGATGGCTTACCAGGTTTGTCAGTATCTTCCTTGTTCCAGGACTGCTGCTTACAAGTTTGGAACCCATACACAGTGAAGAATGCATCAGCCTTTTCCACCATTTGGCTGGCATCCTTTACCTGACAAATCTTAAGCTGAGCCATAAGCTCAGCAGGCCATGACTTTTCTAGCTGTGCATGCAGCATAAGGACAAATATCCCCTCTCGCATGTGAAGGGGTCTCATCTTTCTCTATCCACTCATCTACATAAACAGAGAGACAGTCAAGGAAATGAAGAACAGTCTCTTTTTCTTGGAGATGCGCCCTCATGAACTAACTCCTGGCATCATCAACCATGAGACCGTATGCTTTGATGAGTGCAGCCTTCATCATCTCATACATGAGATTTTCTTTCCGAATTCTGTGGAGAATATAGAGGGCAAGGTCCTCAAACAAGCTAAGAAACTGGAGCTGCTTAGCTGCCTCATCCAGCGCCATGTCCTCAAAATGAGCAATGAACAGTTCGATTTGCTCGCCTTCCTTGTATGAAGGAAGCTTGAGGCGCAGGGTTGCCAGAACACATGCTGGGAGAGCACTCATGGAGCTCAGATCAGCTGCACCAGATGTGTCCGAAGCCAAGGAGTCTCACTTGAGCTTCAACAGCACCAGTCGAGCGGGGCAGTACTCCCAAGGTGGATGGAAAGCTGATGACAGGGAGAGCTGGAGCTCCCGTTTCATCCGCCCTCGGGACTAGGTCTCGACCATCCCTCTTTGCTGAACTTTTTCAGTGTCTCAGTAACACAGAGAGTAGGCTAGCATGCTCTCCAGTACAAGTTTCTCTAACTATCAACACCAAACTACATGCACAGTACACACTACACTTCCCTTTCCAAAATTAAAAAAAATTGTCATGGCAGCACTACACATGGCCTCGGAGTCTCCAGGGGGGGGGGACCATAAATGCCCTCACCTTCCTCCCCTCTCCCGGTGACGACTTGAGCTGCCTGGAATCACTGTCTGACTTTCTTCTTCTTCATTTCTGCAACATTTGCAGCCTTTCCTCTAAGTGGTGCTCTGTTGAGCACCACCTCCCCTTCTCTAAACATCACCTTCTTTTTCTGAGACTCAGATGTCTGAGGCAACTGACAGCAAACCCTTTTCTGTATCCTCCTACTTTCTCTATACTCATTTCAAAGACAAAGGTGCATGTTGCATATATGTACGCAACGACCTATCTTGTTCTCGTGTTCCTGAACTCGATTCTTCTGAATTCTCTACACTCTGGCTTTGGCTTTCCTGTCATTCTCTGACTAAATATATCTGTGCTGTTTACTTATCTCCTAATTCTACTATCAAAAATTCTTTGACTATCTTACTTCTACAATGGAACACATTCTTTCCATTTCTCCTTTCTCTGAAATCTCCATTCTAGGAGATTTCAATGTTCACCACCACCTTTGGCTTTCCTCTCATTTCACTGATCCACCTGGTGAACTAGCCTACACCTCTTCTATCCATAATGACCTAGAACAGCTTGTACAGCACCATACCCGTATCCCTGACTACCTTGGAGAGAGCTCCAACATACTTGACCTCTTCCTTACTACTAATCCTTCTGCTTACACTGTTAATCTTTTCTCTCCGTTGGGCTCCTCTGATCACAGCCTTATCACTTTAACCTGTCCTATCGCTTTGGTATGGCCTGTGGACCCTCCAAAGAAACGATGTCGTGGCACTTTGGAGCTGCAGATTGGGAGGCCCTCAGGCAGTACTTCTTTGATTTTCCATGGAATGATTATTGCTTCCATGGCCGGGAGCCATCTGGGTGTGCCTTGTGCATTACGGAGGTTATTCTCTCAGGCATGGAAGCATGCATTCCTTTCTCATATCCTCTGACTAATGCAAGAAAGCCTTGGTTTAATCACGCTTGTTCTAATGCTGTCCGCAACAAGGAGAGGGCCTATAAAAGGTACCAGAACCAACCCACCCCTGAATCACATCTTTTACATGTTTCTGCCCGGAATCGTGCTAAGTCTGTTCTTCGCTCTGCTAAAAATAATTTCATTCATACTAAATGTTCTCAACTCTCCAACTCGAATTCTTCCCACTCCTTCTGGCACCTTGCCAAAAACCTTTCTAACAACTTTACCTCATCATCCTTCCCTCCTCTTTTCTACTCTGATGGCTCTGTAACTATTTCTTCTACTGATAAAGCAGATCTCTTCGCTAAGACTTTCTCTTCCAGTTCCACCATAGACGATTCTGGTGCTGTTCCTCCATCACTTCCCCCTCTGACTTCCTCTTAGCTGACATTAAAATTTCATCAGCTGATGTATTGTCTGCCATCACTGGCCTCAATACTAACAAGGCATATGGGCTTGATGGAGTCCCTCCTGTTGTTCTCAAGAACTGTGCTTCTGTGCTTACACCCTGCCTAGGCAAACTCTTTTGCCTTTGCACATAGCCTGTAGCCTAATTCTAATATCATTGAGCCTTTTTGCGTTTTTCGTTATTATTCTGGGCTTTTTTCGCGCCCTGTTATTGACTGCAGCTGAGAGCGGGAAAGTGGTAGGGATAAAGGGTGCTGCGTCTTTTATTTTCACTCTTTTCAGGCAGTCTCCCTTTTCGCTGAAATGCTCACTGTGGCTCCCTCTCCCTCCCCCTTCCTCGTTTTCCTTTTTTTTTTTTTTTACCTATTCCTCCTCTCTTGCTTTCTTTTCTGTAGTGGAGCAATATTCGGTCCTTTATACTCTCTCTCTCTCTCTCTCATTTTTTTCTGCAACCCTCCCCCCACACAATTTCTTTCCATTTATATTTCTTTTCTTTTATCTTTCATCACTTCCGTTTCTCCCTTCCTTCATCCTCTCTCTCTCTCTCTCTCTCTCTCTCTCTCTCTCTCTCTCTCTCATTTTTTTCGGCATCTCTTCACCCACAAAGTTTCTTTCCATTTATATTTCTTCTCTTTTATCTTTCATCACTTCCGTTTCTCTCTTCCTCCATCCCTCCTCCCCGCGTCTCTCTCTCTCTCTCTCTCTCTCTCTCTCTGTCCATGTCTTGTTCTCTCTCTTCTTCTCTTCCCTCTTCTTCTTCTTCTACCTCCTTCTCCTCCTTCTCCTCTTCTTCTTCAGTATGGTGTGGTCCTTCGTCTGGCATAGTCGACGGAAAGGGATTACTGCACTGGGAAATATTCTTCTTCTTCTTCTTCTTCACTTCTATCTTCTCTCGTCTCCTTTTCATCATCATCATCATCATCATCATCATCATCATCCCACCTATCTCCTGTCCTCCTCTTCCTCCTGCCCCTCCTCTCCTCCTCCACCTCTTCTTCTTCTTCTTCATTTTCATCTTCTTCTTCTTCTTCTTCTTCTTCTCCTCCTCCTCCTCCTCCTCCTCCTCCTCCTCCTCCTCCTCCTCCTCCTCCTTTTAATGAAGTGGTAAAGTCATGTGTGCCACTACGTAACATACGTCCAGCTGGAAATAGTAAACCAAAGTGGTGGTCCAGTGAAATTAAAAGTAATAGCCAAAAAACAGGCATACCATAAATATAAAACTACACAAAATAATGATGACAAATTACAGTACGATAATCTACGCCGCATATCGAAAAGACTTATTAATCAAAGCAAAAGAGCACTGGAGATCCACACTGCTAATACGTGCAAATCAAATCCTAAAGAATTTTACAGTTACATTAGAAAGAAAAAGGTTATGACTACATCAATAGGTCCTCTAGAAACTAACAATGGCAAACACACTGAAAATGAGGTCGAAATGGCAAACATTCTTAACGATTACTTTGCGTCTGTTTTTACAGTAGAAAACACCACCAGAAACCTACTGTTACCCACAAACCAAGCAAATAGCACAGTCCTTAGTAACTATGCTATCCATAATAACGATATCCTTTCAGCCATAAATAGTACGAACATAAACAAAACCCCTGGCCCCGATAAAAATATCACCGAGAAATCTCAAAGAAGGAAAACATGAGTTACTGCTTACACTCTCTGTTTTATTCAATAAATCATTAAGTACTGGGAAAGTTCCATGCGAATGGAAACTAGCAAATTTAACACCAATTTTCAAAAAAGGAAATGAGTCGCACCCAGGAAATTACAGACCAATCAGCTTCATATCAGTAGTGTGCAAGTTAATGGAAAAAATCATAAGAGATAAAATAGTTAATTATCTAGAAGAAAATAATATAATTAAAGACTCGCAGCATGGATTCAGACATCGTCGTTCATGCTTAACTAACTTACTGGACTTCTTCCATGATGTTTACAAATCATACGATGACTCAAGAGCAGTAGATATAATTTACCTTGACTTTCAGAAAGCATTTGACACTGTCCCTCACAAGCGTCTCATGAGAAAAATAGAGGCACATGGAATAAAAGGAAATACGCAAAAATGATTACAAGACTGGCTTTCAGACCGAAAACAGCGAGTTGTGATAAACGGAAAGGAATCCAAATGGCGTAATGTGATCAGCAGCGTTCCCCAACGCTCAGTACTTGGACCGATACTTTTTATTATCTATATAAATGATAATGATGAGGGTCTAAATTGTAAAGTATACAAATTTGCAGGTGATACTAAAATAACCAGTAAAGTCACTTCAAAAATACAGTGGCATCAGTTACAAAATGACCTTAATACTTTAGCAAGCTGGGCAGAAAAGTGGCAAATGAAATTCAACACAGAAAAATGTAAAGTACTTCATATTGGAAGTAACAATGTCCCTGCGAATTGCAAAATGAACAATATTCAGTTATCAAGTACAGACAGTGAAAAAGATCTTGGTGTGATAATATCAAATGACCTAAAACCAAGCAAGCAGTGTACCGATGCGGTTAAAATTGCAAACAAGCTAGTGGGTTTTATTGGAAGAACTTTCGAGTTTAAATCGGAAAAAGTCATACTTGCCTTGTACAACTCGCTAGTGCGCCCCCATCTTGAGTATTGTGTGCAGTTCTGGTCTCCGTACTACAGAAAGGACATTGAAAAATTAGAGAAAATTCAGCGAAGAATCACAAAAATGATACCACGACTTAGAAACAAACCATATAAGGAACGCCTTGAAGAACTTAAACTATTTAGCCCAACGAAGTGCAGGTTAAGAGGGGACCTTATTGAAGTTTTCAAAATCATGAAGGGATATGACAACGTAGACATGAATAAATATTTTGATGTAGACCGGTCGAGTCAAACCAGAAGTAATGGCTGCAAAATTATGGGAAAGCGATTCCAATCCCACGAAGCAAAATACTTCTTCTTTAACAGAGTTGTAAATATCTGGAACAGATTACCCTCAGATACCATGAACAGTATCTCAATTGAGACATTCAAAAACAAATTGGACAAGTATTTGCACGAGAATCTTCAGCCGACTCTTTTTCTGTCCGAATAACTTGCTTTTATAGCTACGGTACATGTAAGTTCATGCCCCTTTTGTCTACAAGACACCCCGTAAACAACGTACCCGTATATAGTGTTGCGTCACGTTATTATACATTTTCAATTTATTCAGTGCAAACAAAGCAATATAAGCACAGATTAGGATCTGCACAGATAACCCTGTGTTAACGGTCACTACTCTTACTTTCGACCTGTGATGGGCTGTGGATCACTAAGGGTCCCAGTTAGTCAAGTGACCACCATCGGGATTTTTTTTAATGTACCAAGGGTCACTGCTTCAGGATGAAATTTGTGTACTTGTCCCACATGGGAGAGTTCCTTGTCTCAGTGGAGCAAACGGAGCTAGGGCCTGATTGACTGCTGCCTACCTTAAAAGCGCCAGGCAAGGCTGCCGCACCACCCCTAAACATCCACACTGTCCAGTGTGTAGCTTCCACGTTATGTCCACAGACTTCCCATTATCTCAATGTACAAGTTTATAATGTCATGCCGTAACTATTATTTTATTTTTTTACTTTCTCTTTCAGGTTACTCAATCGGGTAGCTTATAGATAAAGTATTATAGAATGTGACTTTTCCTTTCCAGTGTTTCCTATAAAATTTCCATGTCAGTTTTTCCATGCTGCATGGTGGTTTTTCTCACTTTTTCCTGGAGGGTTTGGTGGTGGGGGGAGCCTTCTTGCTTTACTATCCTTATCCTTCAGCATGTAGAGTTAGATCTTGTGGTCATAGTTTTCTCTAACAAGCAGCCTCGAAAGGACCATAAGGTCTGTTGCTGTTTGCTTTCCTGTGTAATCCTGTGTAATCCTTCTCCTCTCCTATCTGCTCTTTCTCCTCCTCTCCTATCTGCTTCTCCTACTCCTCCTCTTCCTCTTTTCGGTTTTGTTTTCGATCTTTTTCTGTTTCTTCATCTTGTTCTTCGTCTTCTTTTCCTTGCTCGTGCTCTTCTTTTTCTCTTTCTTAGCCTCCTCCTCCTCCTCCTCTTCCTTCTTCTCCTTCTTCAGTGCGGCATGGTCCTAGGTCAGGGTGGGTCGAAGTGAGAGGGGTAACTGTGCCGGAAAATAGAAAATGATGCTCCAGGCTTGACTAATGGACGTGTGCATAACTGATCCCATAATCCACCTTCCCTGAATGACTCTTCTCCTTTTATTTTAACCTGGCCTAAAATTGCCCTCCGTCAATACTGAATACTGAGGTGATGCTAGTAACAAAGAAGTGCTACGGAGATAAGAAGGGACTTAGTAGTGTCTTTTTCTCCCACTGAGCTACGAGAAATATGCTGCTAAAGAAGCAAAACCTGTGCCAAGCTAGGTTGAAACTAGTAGTAGTAGTAGTAGTTGTAGTAGTAGTGGTGGTGGTGGTAGTAGTAGTAGTTGTAGTTGTAGCAGCAGCAGCAGCAGTAGTAGTAGTAGTAGTAGTAGTGGTGTTGGTGGTGGTAGTAGTTGTAGTAGTAGTAGTGGTGGTGATGGAGGTGATGGTGGTAAAGTGGTGGCGGTAGTTGTGGTAGTAGTAGTAGTAACAATAGTAGCGACCCCAAGCTCATCTAAACGTGAACCCTGTGGACTGCAAACCGATGTTCACCTCCTCCTACAGTCCACCATCCTCCATTTGGGAACAAAGATGGAGCTGAGGGACGTACGCATAATTAGGCAGCTCCACCACCCAGTTATTCCAGTGCCACCACATGAAGGCGTCTCTTACCTTCACAACCCTTCAGGGTGGAAATGTGTAAATAGGAGTGTATTAATTACATGAAATTTGATAACAAGGTTCTCTGGAGTTTTTTTTTTTTTTTTTTTTTTTATCCTCGTCTATCTTTCTTCGTCTGTTTCTTTCTCCCCATCCCCAGCCCCCAATGCTCAACCTCTCTCTCTCTGTCTGTCTGTCTGTCTGTCTGTCTGTCTGTCTGTCTCTCTCTCTCTCTCTCTTATGAATGCTCTTCCCACACATCCTCTCTCTTTATTACCCTGCCTTTTACCTTATTCTTCCTCCTTTGTTATCTCTGTCTTCTCTTCCCCTCCATTTCATTTTCTTGGGATTATTGCGTCCTTGACCATCTCTCTCTCTCTCTCTCTCTGTATGGAAATATTGCGCAGTATACATATGATCCGGATCCGAATCCGCCCTCAAATTTAATCAATTCTCTCATATCTCATGGCCCACCGTTCAACAAAATTTCATTGAAATTCATATTGTGTGGACAAACAAACAAACAGATGAAACTGCCATAGGCAGAGCGCTTACAGGATGGATCCCACATCTTCGCTTCCCCCTATCCCCCCTTTCCCCCTCTTCCCCCTCGCCCCTCTTCCCCCTCGCCCCTCTTCCCCACTTTTCACCCTCCTCTTCATCCTTCCCCTCTTCCCCCTCCCCTCTTCTCCCTCTCTTCCCCCTTTGCCGGATGGATCCGATAGTCTGCTTAGTTTTCACCAGCGTGTAGGCAATCTTTTGGAGAAATTTTTCATGCTTCATTGCGAAGCTCAGGATGGATTTAGGAGGCTAAAAATTGCATTGCGAGGTGCATCAGACGTTTGTCTTCAATTTGATATGAAAAAATAATCGATTGTCGAAATCTGAAGAAACTGGTGCAGCGGGAGCCCGCTACTGGGTCCCGACTATTTCCGGACCCACGGCCATTGAGGGGTTTCAACCCCCCACCCAGCCCAGAGCCTTTGACCGATTTTCATGAAAAACAATAGGCTTCCAGGGTTTAAGGATATCTACCTTCTGTGAATTTTTTTCAGAACGATTGAAGCAAAGATGTGACCTGTAGAGAGCAGACAAACAAACAGACAGGCAGACAAACATATGGAGCTGACCAACATGCTTGTCGAATCTTTTGATTCCGGCAAGCAACAAATATAGGTGAATACATAACCTCCAACTTTACTGGCGCAGGTAATATATATATATATATATATATATATATATATATATATATATATATATATATATATATATATATATATATATATATATATATATATATATATATATATATAATTAATACAAAAGAAAATACCATGAAATAAGGATATAAACGATGAATTATGAATAGCTAAGATTAAAGTAAATGAGAATACTTCAGGCCAAGCGTTTATGAGAAGGAAAAGGAAATGCACAGAGGGGCCACAAGCGAGGCCCTGGGTAAATTGGAGGGGTGATGGTGTAAACGGGAGGTTTAGAGGTGTAAATGGAGGCATAAATAGGTGTTAGAAGTGTACTGTAAATGGGGATGGATGTGTAAGAGGAGTAAGAGACGTAAATAGAGTTGTAATTTGGTGCAAGAGGTTTACATAGAGAAGTAACTGTTTAAAGAAATGTAAATAGGTATTAAGAGGTGTAAATGGATGACAAGAGGAGTAAATGGGTGTTAAGAGGTGTAAATGAAGGTGCATATGGGTGAAAGAGGTGTAAATGAAAGAGTAAATGGATGCTAGAGATATAAATGAGGTGGAGTGGGGTTTATGAGAGACGAGGTTGAGGTGTATATGTGGGTTGGAGGTGTAAATGAGTGTCCTGAAGGTGTACACAGAAGGGCTGAGAGAAAATTAGGGGTTGAGGAGGAAATGGGAGAAGGGTAGCATCATCATCATCATCATCAGCAGCAGCAGCAGTAGTAGTAGTAGAAGTAGTAGTAGTAGTAGTAGTAGTAGTAGTAATGGTAGCAGTAGTAATAGTCATGGTAGTACTAGTAGTAATGGTGGTGGTGGTGGGGGTGGTGGTGGTGGTGAAAGTAATAGTAGTAGTAGTAGTAGTAGCAGTAACAGTAGTAGTAGTAGTAATGGTGGTGGTGGTGGCTGTGATAGCAGTGGTAGTACAACAGTAGTAATTGTAGTAGGAGCGGCAATAGTAGTAGAAGTAATAGCTGCGACCCCAGGTGCATCTAAAACGTGAACCCAATGGACTGCAGGCCAAAGTTCCCCTTCCGTTGCAGTCCACCATCGTCACAAGAGATGGGAAGAAGACTGAGGGACGTATGTATAACCGGGCAGCTCCACCACCCAGTCCTATCGGTGCCACCACACGAAGGGGATCCTCTGCAGCAGCGGTGTGGCGGTGTAAATGGGAGGGTCGGGTTTAGGTCGGTTGTGCTCCAAGTCCCTCTGGCACGATTTTATTTGCAGGTGGGAATGTTAGGCGACCAGCAGAGAGAGAGAGAGAGAGAGAGAGAGAGAGAGAGAGAGCAATTACAGTAGTGGTCAGAGGTATGGCGAAGGATGTCGACACAACAAACATTTTCCCTCCCTCCACACACTCCACATTATCACTGCCCTCCACACCCCACCATCACTGCCCTCCACACACTCCACCATCATTGCCCTACACATCCCACTATCACACTCCTTCACACACCTCACCTTCACTGCCCCCCCACACACCTCACCATCACTGCCCTCCACACGCCCCACACCCACAAATAAAGGTGTACATAAACACATATAGCCTAGTCTCAAAATGTGCACACCAGCACAAATATACACACATGTTCACGATACTATATGTTCTCCCAGTACACACACACACACACACACACACACACACACACACACACACACACACACACACACACACACAAAACGCCCATCAATGTACATACACACAGATATTCAAACTTATCGAAAAATACATAAATAGTTGAAAAATATAGCTCACATGCATAAACTGAGCACACACCAGCGTACATGAATATAGCATACACAAAGGCATACATAACGCAAAAGTACATACCCGAGTCCACATAAGCTGTGATGTCAACTGTAAAATGCAAAACACACCCACCCACCCACACACACACACTCTCGGTCAAAAATTTTTTCACACAAACAAACAAATACAAGCGAAACTAGAGAGGCACTCAGTGGAGCACATCGCTCCGACAAGGGCAACGTAATTACCAAACCACTCTTCATAATGGGTTAGGTTTTCTTATCACTGATTAGGATTTCACAAGAAGTGTTTTTCCGGATCCATAATCTTTAATACGATCCGGATCGGTCCCAAAAGTTAATCGATTGTTCACTGGGACATGGGCT